>NC_066511.1:28515171-28690171 GCF_024679095.1 Eriocheir sinensis
TTCTTCCTGACAATGCGACAAAAAATAGCGACAGAAATATCCCCAGTTATCTAATTTAATTCAGCTTCGACGCAAGAAAAATAATTCATTGCCTTTACTTTATTTAAATTCTCCTTCAGTGGTTGAACATTAAATGAAAACTTTTAATCCTCCCTTGCCTTGTGGTGCTTCCTTCTTTACAATTTCTCGCCCTACCCCCTCACACTCATCCCCTACAACCAGCCACTCACCCACCCCACACACACACACACATCACCCAACCAGCCACTCATCCTCACACACACTCCCCCCCTCCCCCCCCCCCACACAGTTTTTTTTTTTCATGCGACGCTCCAGACCTTCAGAACTTCTTCCATTCTCTTACAGCTGCCTCAGAACCACCGACAGACTTTTCACTGTTCTTTATTTCCACAGCCTCTGACAGTTCTTTCCAGCAACCCCCATGACGGTAATCCTCCATTTTACGCCAGTCTTACATCACTTCAGAGCCCAAGTCCCTTACTGATGTGTTATTCGGTTCCCTCGCAGCCTCTTGAAAGGACCTCTTAACCTTTGTCAGACGTCCCTTACCCTCACACATCTCACAGCCCTTGGCGAGGACTTTATAGATTTTCTTTACGCCCTCGCGGCCTCTGCCAGTCCTTTGCAGCCCCTTGTAGGACTCCTTTCTCCTTTCCTTAGTCGTCTCCTTCATCACCACCCACAAAAGGTCTTGACAGTTCCATTTTCCTTCCCCGTACGCCTTGTTAGTCTCGTTGCTCTTTACAGATATTTACATTTCTTATTTCTCCTTCCTAACACCCACTGCTATATCTCAAACACCTTACGTCTTATTTATTCCCTCAAGCTAGGATTATCTCCCACTTAAGGCTGTTTTAATTTCTTACATCCCTTACATTATCCTTCAAAGTCCCTGGTCGTCCCTCAGTCTCCTAAGCCTCCGCGGCCACTTGCTTTCCTTGCCCCAGCGTCTATTTCAAGGCCCCTCGCCCGGAGTGTTTGCCTAAAGCGTTAAGCGGGGGAAGGAGGAACTTATTGGGTCTCAGCGCCCCTGCCCCCCCGGCCTCTCTTTCTGTTCTTTTCTGCTGCGTGTTCTCTGCCTCTTCTTCCTTCTTTTTCTCTTCTTCTCTCTTCCTTTTGTTATCATTATTCTTTCTCTTTTTATTGCTATTATCATTATTATTATCATCATTACTATTACAACTACTTCTACTACTACTACTATTACCACTACTACTACTAATATACTACTATACTATAGAAGAAGAAGAAAAAGAAAAAGAAGAAGAAGAAGAAGAAGACACACACGTCCTCTCCTCGTATTGCGTCACACCTTCCTTCAGGGTCGCGAGGTCCACTCACTACTCACCCACATAGCTCCCCTCCACATGACTCTCTCTCTCTCTCTCTCTCTCTCTCTCTCTCTCTCTCTCTCTCTCTTCCCAGTAACGTGCCTATTTTAACAGTCTGAAGGATACACACATTGATAAAAGGACAGGCAGTAATCCATACACAAAACTAGATGCAGACAGACAGACGTGATTAATACACATAATTTCTTCTAGCTGATGGTTAACGGGCTTCGGTGGTATACCAACGCATTGAATAATAATTCTCGTGTGCCGATGGTTCAAAAAAACAAAACGAAACAAAGGATAATGCACTGTACCAACCAAACAGGTATTTGCCTGACTGAATGCAAGACCAAATATTTAATTTCTTCCCTTGATGCATTGTGTGTATGTATTTATAGCCCATTTAGCCTCGTACTGAAACCCCACAGAAACTCTTTCTCTGTGACATAATACCTACCAAATGATTTCTTTCTTTCTGTACATACATAAAACATTACAAAATATATAATCGTCACTCATTTGACATTTTTTTACACGTACACACAAACAAAAGTGTTTTGTTTGACTTTTCACACGAAAAACCGATAGATTTGTTTATGACCACACACACACACACAAAAACATGGTCTCCACATTGTCGTTATCACAAACAATCCCTCAGCTGACTTTTGTACACAAGCTATAGTTCCCCGACTGACTTTTACACACACAAGCACACAAACCACAGCCTCTCACCTGACTTGTTCACCTTCCGCGGCCACGAATAAAAATAAAAATAAGCCCCTCATGATAGCTTTTTTTACTGTTGGGGGAAGAGAATCGCTTCAAAAATGAACATTCCAACTCTGACTAACTTGGAGAGGTGATGATGAGGGAGTTAACGGTTTGAATATACATTTTATTTACATTTTTATATATCCAATGCATTATATATCTTTTTATTTACGATAACTAAAATCTGCGACGGGGAACTTTCCCTGTGTTTAATGCAGAAAACACATTATTTGTAGAATCAAGGTACTAGGCAGAGAAAAAGAAAAGAAAAGGAAAAAGAAAAGAAGGGTGGACACAGGGAGAGGGGGAAATACAAAAAAAAAAAAAAAAGAGGGAGAAAGGCATTGAACTAGAGGGAGGGGAGGGCAGTAAGGAAAGAAAGGAGGGAGAAATAATAGTCCTTCAATATAGAGAAAACAAATCATGAAGAAAGGCAATACGAGGGAGGGAGAAAAGAAGCAAAGGAGGGAAACAGAAATAAAAGTCAATATCGTGGAAAACAAAATCTGTTGGCAGGAGGAGAACATGACCACGGGGAAGTAGAACACACGAAACACACCCGTAAAAAAAAAATAGAAAGCAGGAAGCAGGAAGAACTATACGATGGGAGAAAGGAAATGAAAGAGGTGTTCCTGTTGCCTTGATGGGAACCCTGTAGCTAATGTCGAGAAGGACAATGGGAAGAAGAGGACGACGGGAAACTATTGATTAAGAAGGAAACGAGAGGCAAGTCGAGGAGCAGTGAAGAAAAAATAAAATATGAAAAAAGCCAACTATGTTTCCTTTTATATTTTTCACACACACACACACACACACACACACACACACACACACACACACACACACACACACACACACACACACACACACACACACACACACACCATCACTCTCTTTAAGCGCCAGATACACACACATTCACCTCCGCCATTACCAGCACAACGCCGCCGCTCTATCGCCTGAGTCTGGATCCTTTCAAAAAATTACAGAGGCGGCGACGAGAGGCAGCGGAGGCGATGGGCGGTGCATCTCGGGAATCGCGTTATGTCGGAGTATTGCGCTCAGATTTTCTTTTAATGGACTGAAGAATGAGAGAGAATATTATTGTTTCTTTTATATTTGATGGAGTTAGTGCTTGTGTTTTTGTTTTTTTTGTTTGTAGTATTTGTTTTTGTATTGGATTTAGGTCCTGTTCAATGGACGTATGGATTAATTATTATTATTGATGATTCTTAGTATTATCCTTTACTTTCTTTCTTTTTCATTATTAATACTTATGAAGGGAAAAATTTAAAGTTTTCGTTTGATATATGTAAAATACTGTGATAAGCTTATTTTTGCATGAATTCAGAAAATAAGAAAATATAACACTTTTATTTTTACATAGAGTTAATTGTATGGTTGTGCTTGCTTGCAGCCTTAAGGTATTTCAACAATATGCTTTAATGAGTTCCTGGAGACCAAAAATAGAATACTTTATTTGTTTTTAAGATTTTTTTTTTTTTTTTTTTTTTTTACTTGAGAGGTAAGTACATTATTTTTTTTCTGACTGCTGTTCTTTTTCCTGTGGTGAAGATAACGTGATGCATATCTCAATTTTATTCTTGGACGGAGATAGGCAAAAATACGGACGTTTGATTGTCATTTGTTTCGTGCCTAAACCTAAAATCCTGTGAAACAAACACATGCTTAAGTCGTGAGAAAAATAATTAATACGATCATAATCTCCGTTGGTTGGATGGTAGGATACTTTTATGTCTATATCACTGGTCAGAAGATCATTAGCAGTTCGTTTTCCGTGGCCTCGATAATCTCTGCCGTAACGACTGTATTCTAATTAGGCGGCGTTGTTTCTCTTTCATATTATTTCATTAACGTAACCTTGATCTTGAGGTCTAATAAAAGGGAGATGCAGTTTAAATAGATAAGTGCCAGAATTTTCAATATGAAACTAAAAAATGAGATTCAATTATGAAATGCGTGGTATGAAACCCGTATACTAAAGTGTGTTATTGATCTTGGTGCCACACTTCATATCCTGCCAGCAAATAAAGCGAACAGAATGTTGGATTCGTGAATACAAACGAATCATTCAAGAATAAAGATGAAATACAACTCAACAATGATTTAGTCAGACCACATAAAGTACAGGATACAGTTTTGGTAGCCCCACCATGAGAAGGACACTGCTAAATATAAATGTGTAGGCAACGTAGACGATCTTCCTTGGGCAAAAAAAATTAAAATGAAAGGATCCTCATCTTTTAAAATGTTCTCACTTGAGAAAATTAACCTCCGACGGAAACTAATTGCATGTTTCAAAATACTTTCTGCCTGTACCAATGTGGACTGATCCAAGTTCTTTACGATCGTCACAAATGAGAAATATTGGTACAAAACTTAGGTGAAAACAAACAAATTCATATTACACTATAATCAGTTCACCAGAGTTGTTTGACGAGAATGGAATAAGATCCCACCCTCAGTGGTTCAGTGCAACACGATTCATTCATTCAGTAGCACAAACACGACCGGCTATTCCTCCACCTGAGTATTTGCTTTGACAAATACAACGCCTTGGTGACCATTGGAAATTATTTCATTTTGGGTTAAGGAAAGACCACCTAGTCTGGAACATAACGGTCTGTTGAGTCTGAGCATCTATGTAAATCTATCCCTACTACCTCACTCCCAAATCCTCTTTATAAGTCTTTACCTTCATTCATACGTAAATTGTAACCGTTCAGGTTTAGGCTTGAAACCTTTTTCAAATCCTCCTTTCTTAGGATTCCATTCCATGTGCAATCAGTCCTTCATTCCTTCTCTAAACCTCGTCGCTCCCTGCCTCGCTCGCTCCTCACGTTTTACCTCCTCCTCCCACATGCAGTACTTCCAAAACTCAATCACCATCTTCCTTCCTGCCTCCGTACCTCTTCCTTTACCTCGCACACTGAGGACGCGGAACACTGCACCGCCACCGCCGCCAATACCTCCTCTAAAAAATTACTACCTCATCACCGAACCACGTCCGTCCCTACGCTTATCTTACTTAGGCTGATGAACTCAATATTCCGAGCATAAGCTGATGATATAAGGCAATCTTTTTTTCTGGGCACACGGACGGACAGCCATGGTAAGAAACAAGGTAGGAAAGACGGATAGATAGACATACCATAAACAGATAGATATAAGACAGTACCATACAGCAAAGACAGACAGACAAACAAACACATGAAAGGAAAGAAAGACAGACAATGGGTGTTCTAAAGAGGAGATAAACTTCGAAATGGGACCCGGGAACTTAATCTGGAGCGTGAGATAAATAGGCGTGGATTGACACCACCTCTCTCTCTCTCTCTCTCTCTCTCTCTCTCTCTCTCTCTCTCTCTTCGTGTCTACTTTTTCTCCTCCGCTTATTCCTACACCTCCTTCCTTCAACTGTTTTGTACAATTTCAGCTTCCAGAACATATGTAGAAGAGGAGAAGAGGAGGAATAAGAAGAAGGAAGAAAAAGAGAAAGTAAAAGAAACAAGTAGATGCAGACGAGGAAGGCCGGGAATGGGGGTGGGGGGGTGAGGGAGGAGGAGGAAGTATCACCCACACTCACAACCGCAGCAGTCGAGGCCTACGTGAACACATAGGCCTTGGACGCATCATAAAACATTAACTCGCCGCGTAGTACTGATTGGGGGTAGAGGGGTAGGGGGGAGGCGCTTTGGGGGACTGTAATGACACTACAAAAAGGGCGGCAAGGCAAGGCAAGGCAAGGCAACGCACGGCAAGGCAAGGCAAGGCAAGGCAAGGCACGGTAAGGCAAGGCAAGGCAAGGCAATATAAACCTGCACGAGAGCATGGAATACGATAGGTGTGGCATTTATTTCTCTCTCTCTCTCTCTCTCTCTCTCTCTCTCTCTCTCTCTCTCTCTCTCTCTCTCTCTCTCTCTCTCTCTCTCTCTCTCTCTCTCTCTCTCTCTCTCTCTCTCTCTCTCTCTCTCTCTCTCTCTCTCTCTCCGTACGTGGGTGGATGTGGGAGGGAGACTCTTCGGGCCAAAATGTCAGAGGTGAGAAGGGCACGAGAGTGGACGTCGACGGGAAGACAGAAAGGACACAGAAATGGGGCAGGAAGGACAACGGCGGACTTGGCTGTCGTAACGTGGAGGAGCTAAAGGGGCGGTAATGTGGTGGTGGTGGTGGTGGTGATGGTGGTGGTGGTGGTGATGTGCTGGCAGTGGTGTAAGTGAGGGAACGATTTTAAAGAGGATACTTACACTAATAGTAATTTTCTCTCTCTCTCTCTCTCTCTCTCTCTCTCTCTCTCTCTCTCTCTCTCATCCTTTCTCCTCCTCCATTAATGAAACTATCTTCCCATATTTCCATACCATAATAATAATAATAATAATAATAATAATAATGATTATAAAGATGATAACGAAGAATCACAAAGAAATACCCAGAGTTGTCTGTGGAACTACCTTGTACGTCTCGGCAAAGGTGTGGACCGAGTTAATTATGGCTCGACATTCTGCTGGTGTTGTATCATCCACAGTGTGATAAAAGAGTGTTGTGTTCCCCCTTCTGCCGTTAGTGAGGAAGGGATCAACGCTGAATTACGTGGTTATCCCTCACGCGCTGGATGCTTGCTTCTAATACTTTACTGTCACTACTACTACTACTACTACTACTACTATTCCTGATGCTTCAAAACTTCATAACTTCTACTATTGTTGCTTCTCATTATTATTAAGGGTAGGCGATGGCTGATTGGTTAGCGTGCGTGCCCCGCATTCGCCGCGTGATGGACGACGCGGGTTCGAATCCGCCGCTATCACCTGGGGGTTTTCAGTCACCGCCGAGTGGCTGTCCTGAATACCACCCATCAACCCGGACTCTAGAGGAAACCGTCCAGGTGAATCAAGAACGAGCACCAGGGGGCAGCAAGAGCCAAGAAAAGATGGCGCCACAATAAAAAACACTTGCCTGCACCATGACGGGGTGGGGTCGACTACCATCAAGGCCCCTCAAGAAAGCCTACCGGCGCTATAGGCTGGCAAGTAAAATAAATAAATAAATTGTCGTAAGCTGAAGGTTCGTGTCCCACAACTTTATATATGTACTGACTAACACGGTTTGCCTGTATGTATGGCTATCTTTCTAACTATCTATCTATCTGTATGTATGTATGTATCTATCTATCTATCTATCTATCTGTATGTATCTGTCTAACTGTCTGCCTTTATGTATCTAACTTTCTGTGAGTGTGTGTGGAGGGGTGGGGAGAGAAGGGGAGGGGGAGGGGGGAGTGCGCGCAATAATACAAGCACTACAAACACCAAACACCAGAGGGGCGCAATGGACCACGAGCAGGCAGGGAATGATGCTGCAGCCTCTGGAGCGAAGTGCTGCGAGTCTCTCTCACAACTGCCTGACATTCAACGCTGTGTCAGTTCCGGGTTGGTGCCAATCGGTGCGTGAGTTGCTATAATGTTTTGTTCAGTCTCACGGATAGCAATAAACGAATATATCAGCCACCTAAACACAACAGACAACATATTAGCGCACCGGTTATATCTACATTCTTATTTATATAACGCAGAATCTAAAGAGTAAACGAAGGCAGACGACGGTAAGGTAAAATGACAAATTTCCTCTCCATAATTATTTTTGTGTGTGTGCTTTAATTAATTGCTGAAATAGACCTCAAATTAACCCACTTTAGCGTTGAGTTGTGGTGGAGATTAAGACACAAAAAGGGAGGGAAAAGGAGACATAAAATTAGAGGAATAAGTAACGTAAGAGATAGGAGGAGGACCAAGGCGGGATGAGAAAGAACGGAGGAGGGAGGGAGGACGGGAGGGATATAGGGAGAGAGGGAGAGTAGTGGGAGGGATGGAGGGAGGGGAAGAGGGGAAGGAGGAGCGATAGAGAGAAGGAAGGAGTGGGTCAGCATGAAAAACGTAGTAAAGGAAGAGAAGGGTGAGTAAGCAAGAGAGAGAGAGAGAGAGAGAGAGAGAGAGAGAGAGAGAGAGAGAGAGAGAGAGAGAGAGAGAGAGAGAGAGAGAGAGAGAGAGAGAGAGAGAGAGAGAGAGAGAGAGAGGTGGGGGGGGCCGGGGAAGGTGGCGTGAGAAAGAGAGTAAGGGAAACAGAGAGAGAGGGAAGGGGAGAGGAGGGAGAAGTACCACATGTGACTCTGGATCAATGTTCAAAGCCGGAGCCGCTGTGACCTTGTTCTGGGTCAATGCCGCACCGCAGGGTCATGCCTCCTCCTCCTCTTCCTCCTCCTCCTCCTCCTCCTCTTCCTCCTATTCCCTACCTCTCAAAAAAAAAAATTGCCAGAACATCCTTCTACGTCCTACTAAATTAAAAGCCACCGAGCTACCTGTGCGCCTACCTGGTTATGAAGCGGTCTGTTTGTACCTGTATGTTTGTCTGTCTGTCAGTCTCTCTCTCTCTCTCTCTCTCTCTCTCTCTCCCCAAGGACACGCATACACGCAGACTCACAAACACACGTACAGACGGACAGACTGACACATATACTTTTAATTTAGAGGTATGTACAATACTTATTTTTTTAGGAATAAAGAAATTAAGGGGAGGAGGAAAACAGTAAAACAAAATTTTGGAAATATATGAGAGAGAGAGAGAGAGAGAGAGAGAGAGAGAGAGAGAGAGAGAGAGAGAGAGAGAGAGAGAGAGAGAGAGAGAGAGAGAGAGAGAGAGTGTTATGAGGCACTGATTGGCAGCATGTATAATAGGCAAGTGAATTTTGAAAGTTGCCAGATATCAATTAACAAATTCCTTCACCTACACGGAAAAGAAGTCAAATAAGAAGGCCCATTTGAATTTACTAACACATCTACAATAAACACAGCTCAACACTTTATATGAAGATTCGGCAAGATAAGTAAATGGAGGGAGTAGAATGGGAAATAGCTCGAGTTCTTAGGAGTCATAATATCCTTGTGTGCATCATTCAATAGGCGCCGAGTGAAGGAGGAGGAGGAAACGAAAGGAGAAAGGGAAAATGAGGGAAAACCGTTGAATAAAAACAAGAGGAAACAACCGAGGTAGGATTTTTTTTCATATTAGCACAGAAGAAAAAAAACGTCATCCTTAATAAATCAATGCAATTTTTTCTGGGTATTATTTCACCTTCCTCGTCACTGTCCTGTTTCACTTAACCCGTCAGCTGCGACTGGCACGGATTTGGCTTTCACTGGTAGCCTGGTAACATAAACTCCCAGGTCTTTCTCTGCCTCTGTGGTGGATAGTGGAGCGTTTCCCATGTGGTATTGGTGTGCTGGATTCCCCTCCCAAGGTATATGACTTTATACTTTTCTTCACTGAATTGTAGCAGCCACTTTTAGATCCATTCCTGTAGCTTGGTGATGTCTTCTTGTAGGAAATCCGCAGTCAAGGGGTTAATTATTTGTTATTCTTATCTGCGCCGGCTTTTGTTATACCTTTGGTCAATGTAATTAGCAGGCGCAGGCAGGTAAGATGGTCTCCATTATGCAGAAAGAGTGACCCAACTTTCCCTCTCGCAGGACTCACTTATTTCTTTCCCGTGTCCTTATTTTTTCTTTAACTTTGCCAGGAATTTCCTCATCATGCCCTGGAAACATTCCTTGGTGCCTTCTCTCTCTCTCTCTCTCTCTCTCTCTCTCTCTCTCTCTCTCTCTCTCTCTTCACCATGTTAGATCCATTTTTCAGTCAACACTCGTAATTGGCATTTCATCAACTATCTTAATTTTAAACCTTTCGTCTTTTCTACATGTTGATATCTTTCTTTCACCTCTTATCATCGATTTATTTTTCCTTTTATATTCGCTTTTCATGGTCTCCTCCTCCTCCTCCTCCTCCTGTTATTTATTTAGACTTTCCAAAAGCCTTTGACAAGGTACCACACAAGACTCCTCAAGAAACTTAAGTCGGCGGGATTAAGAGACGATCTGGCTGCGTGGATAAAAGACTGGCTCACTGGAAGAAAACAGCGGGTTCTACCAAACAGGCAGTCCTCCGAGAGGCTTCCGGTCACAGGTGGAGTGCCACGGGGGTCAGTGGTGGGACCAATACTCTTTTTTATGTATATCAACGACCTAGAACTAGGATCAAAATCCACCCTTCCTAAATTTGCTGACGACACAACAGTGAGTGGAAATGCCTTGAAGACTGCAGACTGCAAATTTATCCAGAGACCTAAACCAGATCACTCAGAGGTCAGAAAAGTGGTAAATGTTCTTTAACATATGTAACTTTGGGTCCAGAAATAGCAACCACACATACTACATGGTTGGGGAACCACTACAGGTAGTGCAGGAGGAAACAGACCTCGGGGTCACTATTAGCAGTGACTTGAAACACACAAAATACTGCAATTCCGCCTGCAAGAAAGCCAATACTGTCCTCCGGTTCATAGCGAGGAACTCTGAATATAAGTCACTGGTAAAGCCCCACCTGGAATACGCCGTGAAATTCCGGTCTCCTTATTACAAGAAAGATATTTAATTACGCGAGAGTACAGCAACGCGCTACGAAAATGATACCATCACTGAGGATGCAACCCTGCGAAGAACGACTGAAGCGACTCAACCTCTTCACGTTAGAAGTTCAGCAATGTCGATCACTCCAAGATTTCCACGCTACAAACTAACCATAAACAAACTAACAAGAAACTACGGTAAAACAATTCAAGCGAAACGATGAAATACGAATATCGGCAGTTATTTCTCGAACAGAGTTGTCCGCCACTAGAACAGCCTTCCTGCAGAAGTAGTTAGTGCGGAAACAATCAACTCCTTTAAGAATTGCACTGATCGTCACTTTGCTGCGTCAGGAGTGAAATTAATGTATCCACGAGTACGTACAGTAGTGTTTTAATTCTTTCCGCAGGTCACACCTATGACTGACAGATTGATTAAATCACTGAAAGTAGGAAGCCTCGCAATGATCCAAAAGACTTTCTGCTGCCTGCTCATTAATGTGTCCATGTTTCCTCCTCTGCTTCCACACGTTCAGAGAGGTGCTTTAATCAGTTCCGTAAGTAAACTGACGTGCTCGACGAAATGATTAAATCACTTAAGCAGGAAGCCTCATTACAAGCCAACAAGGTTTATGTTCCCTGATCCTCCTCCTCCTCCTCCTCCTCCTCCTCCTCCTCCTCCTCATCATCATCATCATCATCATCATCATCATGTTATCTACAGCACAAAAATCATCATAGCAGATTCACTCGGAGTTACTTCCATGTGAACGATGAACGAGAATATATAGAATCAATGAAGCAGGAGAAGAAAGAAACTATCAATAAAAACAATGGCGACGGAAAAAAAAAGGAATTTAGTAAAAACGGACACCAGAAAATCACCGAAAAGAATAAAAAAGAAAGAGCACGAAGCGATGAATAAAAGAAAAAAAGAAAAAATGGAAGCTGCACCTGCATGAAAAAAAAAAAAATATATCAAAGAAAATAAGACCGAAGACACTAAAAGAAAATACGTACGAAAAAAAAAAAACATACTAAGAAAAACACCAAGAAAAAATATTCAAAAAGATACAGAAAACTTGAAAAATATTAAACTAGAAAGCAAACCAGGCCAAACTTCCTTCACCTCCTCCGCCACCGCCACCACCACCACCGCCGCCGCCGCCGCCTCAGGTTGGCTCTCACACGGCGGTGATGCAATCGAGGCCGCCTTGACTTGAATCGCTTCGCCTCGCCTCCCCCCCCCCCCCCCCGTTCCCCCCCTGCCGCCCATTCCCCTACCCACGAACCAATCACCGGCCAGAAGACACACCAACACAATTCAGGGAACGAAGGTATACAACACACACACACACACACACACACACACACACACACAATAGTCCTGTTTATTGCTGTGCTTGTGTGTGTGTGTGTGTGTGTGTGTTCTCTCTCTCTCTCTCCTAAAACATTATTACTCCCAGAAAACGTGGAACAAAATAAAAACAAACTCTTTAGGGGCAAACATCACCATTTCCCTGCGAGTTTTACGAGCATTTTACAAACATCTTTGAAGATTCACGGGGGAAAGAATGTGAATAGGTGCTCATTTTGTCACTATGACGACGACGATCACGACGGCAATAACGATGTAAAAAATAAGGTACCCCCAACACACACACACACACACACACACACACACACACACACACACACACACACACACACACACACACACACACACACACACACACACACACACACACACACACAAAGAGAGAAAGAAAGAAAGAAAGAAAGAAAGGAAAGAAAGAATGAATGAATGAATGAATGAATGAAAGAAAGAAAGAATAATGAAAGCAAAAGAACGGATGAAACAAAAAGAAAAAAATAAGAAAGAATTGATGAAATAAAGAAAGAAAAAAGAAAGAAAAAACGAAGAATGAAAGAAAGGAAAGAAAGAGAAACGAGGAAAATAAAGTCGAAAAAGTGAAGAGATAGAAAGAAGATCAGAGGAAAGTTAAAAGCACGGGAGTAGAAATATGCACCGAGTCACGGACGTAAGAAGACACATAAAAAGAAAGGACCAAAAGAAGAAAAGAAGTTATGGGAAAGAAAGGAAAACCCGACGGAGGAGGAGGTAAAAAAGAAGAAGGAAGAAGAGGAGACAGGGAGGTGAGGGCGGGCCGCTGATAGGAGAGGGCCGGTCGATGTGATAGGGGCGGCGAAGGCTCCTGTTTAAAGCTGCCCGAGAGACCCGACGCTTTAAGCTGCTTCAGGCGACGCCCTGCCGCTGTTCTGCCTCAGGGACGGGCGGCGTGAAGGGGCGGGCGACGGCAGCGGCGGCTGGCTTGTGTTGGGTGGGTGGAGGATGGGAAGGCCGAAAGGAGGCTGTTACTATGACGCAGACCAGTAGCAGCGGAAAGAGGAGGAGGAGGAGCAGGAAAGAAAAGAGAGCTGGATAGAAAGGTAAAGAGGGGGAGGAAAAAAAGAAGTAAGAAAGGCGGAGGAAGAAGACAGGAAAGGTGAAAACGATGTGAAAAGGAAGAAGATACGGGTTAGAAATGGAGGAAGAAGTAAGGGTAGGGGAGAAAGGTATAGAAGGGAGGAGGAGGAGAATGGGATGGAAGTGAAAGAAAAAGAAAGGGTGGGTGGAAAAGGAAGAGGAGAGCGAGAATAAAGAAAGACGAATGAAGTATGGGAAGAAAGAGAAGGAGGAGGAAGAGAAGGAAGAAAGGCGCTGGAAGAGACGAATAGGGAGAAAGGTATAGAGAGAGAGGAGGAGACGGAGGAGAAGTCAGAGGGGAGACAGACATGAAATGAAAACCGAGGCGTTGGAGGAAGAGGAAATATAAAATACACACACTGAAATAGGCGAAATAAACGAATAAAACTAAAAAAAGGAGGAGGAAGAGGAAGTAAACTGAAGTAAAAAAAAATATTGATGCATAAAACAAAAGTATAAATAAAAATAAAAACATGACTAGACTGGCAAAACAAAGATAAAAGACAAACAAAGGTGGGAGGCGGTTGAGTGGATTAAATACAATTAGGTTAGAGTTAAGAGTTTCGTCGCTTCGCCGCCTCCTCCCCTCATACCACACACACACACACACACACACACACACACACGTCCTCTCCTCGTATTGCGTCACTCTTTCCTTCAGGGTCGCGAGGTCCACGCCCCACTCACCCACACAGCTCCCCCCCTCCCCCTCTCTCTCTCTCTCTCTCTCTCTCTTCTCCCCCTCCCCGCCCCGTCACCCCGCCACCCATTTCCTCTTACTTGCCGGTGTCATTCGTAGTCACGCCAACGCAGCAAAATTAAGGCAACAAAACAAAGATACACAATAAGGGAGCTGCGTATATGGAAAGGTCACAGTTAAATAAATAATACGACATACGACTACACCTTCTTGAATACGACGCAATATATCAGTTCCCGGCCAGAATGCGCCCCACCAGAGGGAGGGAATAGCTCCAGAGTGCCCGTTAATGACACTCATGGAAAATATGATATTAAGAAAACTTAAATATGTCAAGGCTTTCCAAAACAGGCGATATGGTTGGTGGAAATAGCGACTCGAGAAAAAATATATATAAAATGACAGTGAAGGTTAAAATTTAAAATCCTGTTCTTAGACTGAGTGTTGTCAAGAGGCGTCATACTCGAGTACTCTCAAAGTGTGACATTGATCCTGCCAGCCCCTGTTCTTGGCTGCGCAGCGTGTTGCGGTGTTTTTCATTTCTTTTTTGGTTCAGTCTTTGGCCTGGTCCTCTTACCGTAAAAATAGTAACATTATCATTAGCATGGCTGTCCAGCAACAAAATAAACTTTTACAACAATTTCATTATTCAAAGATTTTTATTCATATTTACTAGGTTATCAACTTTCCGGGAAAAAATATACAATAAACAGACAAGTCTAGGACAGGCTTCATACATACGAGCCTGGCTTTTGATTAACGGTAAGTCATAATAAATAGAAACAAAAGAATTTTCAAATCATTATATACATAGTTTTATTACATTTTCAAACCTCAACTAACTCATTTAAGTTCAAAATTAATTACAAACCAAAGAGTGCTTTCACGACTACTTCGAGTCTGAGTCATGATTAAGCCATATTATCGCGAGAAGACAAATAAAAAAGTAAAAGCCTTAAAATTATTGAATTTGATATTCACCAGGATTGTACAAGACATTTAGTTTTAATGGTAAGGTTAATAATATATGAGGATATGTCAAAATCAGGCCAATCATCAGTTCACATGCTCATGAGATCATGAAACTCATTACGAAGAGCGGCAATTGGGTCGGTTAATGAGACTATCAAAGTCAATGAAGCTCTCTTTCATAAAACATGTGATAGAAACGTCTCAAAGCAAAAAATCTGATGTCCCCAAATGGGAATACAAATTTACCTGCAGATGAGAACTTGTGTCATCAACGGTTCCCTTTTTCCTATAGCAATGGAGGCAGATAAAGGGTGGAACCAATAACAGACAAAACGTCCCAAACACGCAAATTCCGTGGGAAGAAAACAGAGGCAGGTACTTCATACCTGTCAAAGTTAGTTCCAGTGGTATACTCGCTTCTCTTACTGGTTAACTCTTCAAGCCCCAACTCATCAAAGCTTAGCTACACTGTTTTGTGATTAAGCAACGCGAGCGCCGCCCAGCCAAAGTCGAGAGAAGCAAATATTGACTCGCTCAGTTGGCTTCCGTCGCGGCCTGGAGGATGAGGGATGCAAATGAGCATCGCTCCAACTCTCTTCCCCTTCCCCCTCGAAAAAAAAAGGTCGGACGGCAACCAACTAAATATTATCAAATCGCACCAAAAGAAAAGATGACTTAAAACCGTACAATATACACAGAAATAATACTAGAAGATTAAAGAAATTTGGTTATCGATGGCAGTTCACATAAGATAATAAATAATAATAAAAATGTATCCCAGCACAGAATCAGTTCAGGAAAAGTAGGACCACGTACCGAACACGTCGCCAGCTCCGTTAAACAAAGATTTTTCATCCATCTGATTCTGGATGGGGAGGAAATTTCAATATACGAGCTGACAGACAGAGTAAACGCTCCAAAAATAACGAAGAAAAAAGCTTTGTAACATGACTCATCATAAAAAGTGGAGCCATATCGAAGATGAACAATCTGGCTATTGCAAAAAAGCTTCAGAAGTTTACTCAGTGACAAGCTAATATATTTTGGGATTAATCTGTGATGTAAAAACGATTGTATGATGAAAGAAAGCTTTTAAATTGTGAATACTACGAAGTGTTTGAGGTGAGGAGGAGGAGGAGGAGGAGGAGGAGCAAGAGGAGTACTAGGAGGAGAAAGAGAAAGAGAAGTAAAAGGAGAAAGAGAAATAAATAAAAAGAGAAGGAAGAGGAGGAGGAGGAGGAGAAAGGCGATAGTGACGAGGAGGAAGATGAGGAAAAACATGACGGAACAAGACAAGGAAAGAGAAAAAGGACAAGGGGAGGAGGAAGGAGATAAATATAGAAAAAGGAAGAGGCGGAGAGGGAGAAAATAAACCATTAGTAGATGAGAAAAAAAGAGAGAAAAAGGAAGAAAAAAAAACTAATATATCGTGCTAATACTTCACTGCGTCTGCCATTACCCGGATTCCGTGTGAGAAAAAAAAAATGTCTAGCTGATGTATCTCGAATAACGTTTTTTATTTTTTATTTTTTTTTATTTCATGGATGGAAAGGTCGGCGGTGATGAGTTCGGCGCGGTAATGCAGCTTATGGTGGTGGTTATGATGTGGTGTGTGGGTGGGTGGGTGGGAGAAGGGGTAAGGGAGGGAGTAGAGGTGGTGGTGGTGGTGGTGGTGGTGAGCGTGTGTGATGCTGATGGTGAGGTAAGACTGGATAGATGTGGTGGTGGTGGTGGTGGTGGTGTGGCGGTGGAGGTGGTGGTGGAGGAAGTGGTGGTGGTGGTGGTGGTGGTGAGCGCGTGTGATGCTGATGGTGAGGTAAGACTGGATAGAAGTGGTGGTGGTGGTGGTGGTGATGGTGGCGGTGATGGTGGCGGTGGTGGTGGTGGTGGTGGTGGTGGTAAGCGCGTGTGATGCTGATGGTGAGGTAAGACTGGATAGAAGTAGTGGTGGTGGTGGTAGTGGTGGTGGTTTGGTGGCGGTGGTGGTGGTGGTGATAATGGTGGTAGTGGTGGCACCGTTAATGATGATGCTAAGTGATAATCCTGGTTGGTGGTGGTGGTAGTGGCGCGCGCGTGCACACACACACAAAAAAAAAAGATTCCCCTGTTTGCATCCTTTTATTATTTATTTTATTAGTTATTTCAAGCCCACATTTTTATCCTTATTATTCATCCGTCTACTTATCTTTCTACACTTCTGCTTTCATTTATGCCATGCTTTTCTTCCTCCTCTTTATTTATCGTCGGCGCAGGGCATTCCGCGCATTCAAAGCAAACTGGAAAGCAAAGCCATCACCCTCGCCCTTTCCTTCGCAATATACAATAAAATGTGTACCAATGTTCACTCCGGACCCGCCCCGCCCTGCTCTGCTCTGCTCGCCTCCCTCGCACGGTGCAGCAGGCGAGGCGAGGCGAGGCGAGGCAGGAGAGAGCTTGCGGGAGGGGGTAGGGCGGGGCTGTTTGCTTGCTTGCTCTCGGCAGAAACAGAGCCTGGAAACGACGCTTCCCACCATAACGCGTAAACAGGAAGTCTTGAGAGCAGCCTTTTAATTCCTTACGCTCATCCTATCCTTTATTCAGACCTTCCCTGTTATGTATGCTCCTCTCCCTACTGTGTAATGAAAGACAAGGGTCACTAAATGATTGAGGAAGGAAGCTCCGTACACGTTTTAATGAAAGTCCTTCCCTTCCTTGATGCTCTTCCCGTCTTGTCTTACTCTGTCTTTCACTCCACATTCTTCTCTCCATAATGCGATGAAGACAAGGGTACTCTTATTGACTAATTGGAAGTAGGAAGGAAAACATAAGAAAGGTACACCCTCGTCCTTCAATTCCCTTTCCTTTCCTTTCCCTTCACTTGACTTAACCTGACCTCACTTCACTTCACTTGCACTTCCGTTCCGTTCCGTTCCGTTCCCTTCTGTTATTTTCTCTTCCCTTCCGTTCCCTTCCCTTCCCTTCCCTTCCGTTCCGTTCCCTTCTTTCCCTTCCTTCCTTCCTTCCTGTCTCTTCCTTTCCTCTCCCCTTCTTCTTCCCTTTGCCATCCCTCCTCCTCTCCTCCCTCCTCCTTTCATTCCCATTCCATTTTTCTTTTTCCTCTAGATAATGAAGAGAAGGGTGGCTTTAGGAGGAGTATGGAGATGGTGAAGGAGGCGGCCGGTTCATACTCTTAAACATTTCGTCTCCCTGGCACACGTATTTGACAAGGCTTTCATATGAGTTTTGGGCATTTCCGGGGGTAGTTTTATAACCCTCTCGGTAGTTTGACCCTTCTTCTGTACCATGAACCTACAAACTAAAAAAATAAAAACTGATCTCCTTTTCGGCCTCAGGAAATAGTTGATGTGGAGGGGTGGAGGCGTTTGACAATACCGACCAGTGTGTCCTCGTCCATGAAAACAGCCCTTCCCCTCCTTTATGTCCCTTCTGTTCATCGCTGTCTGCCCATTCCACACTCCTCCTCCCATTATATAATAGAGACGAGGGGAGTCTAAGGAAGAGCATTGAGTAGAAAGGCGAGGCAAAGATTAAAGTACCGGAGGTTAGAACAGCTCTTCCCTTCCTTAATGTTCCTTCTCACTTTGTCCTTCCTTTCTACACTCTTCCTCCCATAATGCAATACAGACAAAGGGAGTTTAAGGAAGAATAAGGAGTAGGAAGTCGACGCGATGATTACAGTATCGAGGTTAGAACAGCCCTTCCCTTCCTTAATGTTCCTTCTCACTCGGTCCTTCCTTCCTACACTCTACTTCAGACTCCTCTCTCTGTATTGTAATGAAGATCCGGGTATAATAGCTCTGGGGAAGGATGTGAGGACGAGGGTGATTAAAGGATTAAGGAAACCACATCCTCGCCCTTCCCTTCGCCCTCGCTCTGGCACTTTCATATCTTAATACTCTTTCTAGGCTCTTAAAACGTAGAAATGGAATACAAGGAAGCAAAGTAATTGTCTTCGTCCTTGTCCTAACCAAATCCTTCCTTAATAGTCCTTTTTCCCCTTCCCTTCCACACTTTTCTCCCTATAACACAAGCTGGACGAGAAGGTTAAAGGGGAACAGTGAGTAGGGGTGGTGAAAGGAAACTAAAAAATCCTCCTTCTTTGTCCTCCCCCTCCCTTCTTTCAGTCATTTTTTTTTGCCCCTCCCCTCCCTCTCTCCTCCTATACTCTCTAGGAAACGAGGAGCAGGGAGTAGGGGTGGTGAAAGGAAACTACAAATCCTTCCTCGCCCTTGTCCTTACCCCTCCTTTCCTTCAGTCATTTTTGCCGAACCCTACCCTTCTCTCCCACACTGCTCTCCTTATAACGTTAGGAAACGAGGAGCAGGGAGTAGGAGTGATGAAAGGAAACTACAAATCCTTCCTCGCCCTTGTCCTTACCCCTCCTCTCCTTCAGAGTCCTTTTTGCCGAACCCTACCCTTCTCTTCCACACTGCTCTCCCTATACCGTCAGGACACGAGGAGCAGGGAGAAGGAGTGATGAAAGGAAACTACAAATCCTTCCTCGCCTTTGTTCTTACCCTTCGACTCCTTAATAGTCATTTTTGCCTTACCCTGCCCTTCCCTTCGAAACTACTCCCCCTTTAACACAAAGAGGACACGAGAAGCTTAAGAGGCAGGGATAAAAGGAAACTAACTCCTTCCTCGTCCTTGTCCGCGCTCTGGTCTTCGTCCTTGCTCGTGTCCTCGCCACCTTCCACCTTTTACGATGTAGGGTCCCCGGGGAAGCCTCGCCCCTGAGTCGCAGGTGAGTTCCCAGCACAAAATGGCCTCGGGTGTTCTTACAGTGTATACAAGAGGAAAAAGTTACTGTGCTATACAAAATGCACTTTCTTTTTACCTGCACGGTGTAGCATTTTTCTTAAGTGTGTGTTTGCTTTTATTCTACAACAGCTACAAGACATTCGGCGGTGCTGCGTTCTTGTGGAGTTTCTGTGGTTCCCCAAAAATAAAGAATGAGTTAAGCAAGTTAAATAAAAAGTTGTGTATGAATATGGCGTTGGAATATGCAAGCTTCCATTGCTACTAACAACCTTTGTGATCATTCTAGTATTTTTACAGACTTAGAGGCTATTTTCAAGCAGTCTTATTTTATCTATTTCTTTTTTTTTTAGGTTTTAAGTGTGTAAGTAGTTCCTTCAGTTTATAAGGTGGTGGTGCTTTTCTGCGATTCCTCGCCCACAGCAAGCTCTATCTATTTCTATCAGTGCCATTTTACCTGCCCACACTGACGGCAAGGTGTGCTACATACTTAAGTGGCGGAGCGTGAATGGATCAGGTGTGTCAGCGAAACTGTTCTCCAAATAAAACTCGAAAAAACAGGAGGATTCAAGCTCTGGGTTTGATCTCTTTAAAATTTCTTCATTCATTATTAGATATGATGATTTCTAAAAATAATCCATTTTTCGAAATCTTGCATCCTGTAATATTATAGATTATATAAAAAGCATTATAATACCGACTTTGTATTTTCGCTATCAGTACTTCTGTAATATGCAATAGCTTTATGCCCTACATGTCTTACTTAAGTCTTATTCATCCGAGTTAATGCTAACCCAAGAATGTAGAACAGACGTTTGCCAGCGACTCCCACTAAGAGAGTATTCGGTCTCTACCAAAACGTATAGTTGATAAATACATGCTAATTTATTTTCTTCTTAATGGATTATCTCTCTCTCTCTCTCTCTCTCTCTCTCTCTCTCTCTCTCTCTCTCTCTCTCTCTCTCTCTCTCTCTCTCTCTCTCTCTCTCTCTCTCTCTCTCTCTCTCTCTCTCTCTCTCTCTCTCTCTTCAGAATCAATCCCTCATCAGACTCCAGTTTTTTTCAGTGCATATAAAATTCCCTCCTTCAAGTTCCCGTAAATAACAAAAACCCGATGCTTCATAATATTATGTTTTGCTGCACTGCATCGCCTCATCCGCATTGCTCCGTATGTAGCAGCAACCCACATTTATATTTCTTTATCTCCTGTCACACACACACACACACACACACACACACACACACACACACATCGTCACCAGCAATTAATTCAATATCTAATATATTTTTCCCTCCCTCACCTTCGAGTTGCGTCCTTTCCTTAATTTGCTCGTCTCTTAACCGAGTAAATAAAAGAAGTGGCGAAGGTAATCAATGAAATACTGAAAACAAAAAGCAAAGGCGAAAACTTATTAATTATCTGACAGTCCCGAGGCGAGATGAGGCACGACACTCCAATCTCTGGCCGGGGGAAATGTCTTATTAAACCTCAACGAGACGCCGGGAATCCAAGTAACGTTCATTAAAACTCAAAATCGCCATGGTCAAAATAGCAACATTTACCCTCCTTTCAAACAGCAATACCGGAGAGCATCATTACCTGTCAACGAGAAAGAAAAAAATATACGAGAAGTTGTTCGTTATGCAGTCCATTACAGAGGCGCTTCAGGTTCCCCTCGAGTGCTCCGACTGACAAATATCGAACGGACGTCAAGTGGAGGCGGCAGCGCGCGGTGGCCTGGCGGCGGCTGAAGGGCTCTCGGCGACATAATTAATTTAGGATCACTTCTGATGAGACACAAAGCGCAAACTGATGATGGGAGGCTAAGCGGCAGACTGCAACAATGAAAAGTGAAAAGTAATAGGGGGTAAATTTTCACTCTCTCATGTAATCGTGGTGCTCTGGGTATTCTCAGACATTTTGTGGCTTATACACACACACACACACACACACACACACACACACACACACACACACATATGACATGGCTTTCGTAGAGGTTGTGTGGGCATTCCTATGGGTAATTTTATGAGTCTAGCGATTGTTCGACATGGTTTTGGCACCATAAGCTTGAAATAAACACATGAGAACCCAGTTAACCTCCTTTGTGGCTCCTGGAATGTTGAGAACCGAAACCGTCTGGTCACTAACTAAACGAACCAGCAGGCTTTCGTAGAGGTTGTGGGTCTTTCTATAAGTAGTTTTGTGAGTCTAGTGATAGTTTGACAAGGTTTCTGCACCATGAACGTGAAACAAACTCATGCGAGCCCCATTAACCCGGTAGCAGCGGGGATCATGTTTCTTAATCGTTCCAATGTTCCAATCGAGAAAAATGAGAAAAAATCATCCCTTACATAAACCCTTCCATAATATATATCAAAGCATTTGTGATCAGATTATGTATCATCTATATTGGGGAATTTATATCATGGCACAAATTTGGCCCGTTGCTGCTGCACGGTAAAGTCACAAATTTGGCCCGTCGCTACTACCGGGTTAATCCCCTTTGTGGCCTTTGGAAGTATTTCTCGTGAGAGTCGATACCGTTTGAGGATACGGACCCTGGTCACTAACTCAACCAATCAGACCAAATAAACCCAACCATCAAAAGAGAAACCTAAACCCCTTCACATGGCAACTTGGTCCCTTTAAATGGTACCTTGGCACCCAGCTTTTGTACACAGGTAATTTACATAAAAGCCAAAGCGCACCTGTCAGAAGTAACATTCCACAAAAAGGAAAAATAAAGGAATACAAACAGGAGAGGAAAAAATATAAAAACAATCTCTCTCTCTCTCTCTCTCTCTCTCTCTCTCTCTCTCTCTCTCTCTCTCTCTCTCTCTCTCTCTCTCTCTCTCTCTCTCTCTCTCTCTCTCAGCTATCCTTCCCTTTCCTTCCCCCTCACCCCACCACAAACACTCCCCCTTTTCCCCTCGCCACAAACACACACCTTCCCCCTTCCCCCAACAACCACTCCCCTCCCCTCTTGCCCCCACTACGAACACTCCCCTCCCCCTTTACCCCTTCCCACCATATCCATACAACGAACACGCCTCCCACTCTCTCCCTTTCCCCTTTCTCCCCACTACAAACTCTCCCCTCCCTCTCCCCCTTACAACTACTCCCTTCCCCTCTTTCCCTCCACTACAAACACTCCCCCCTTCCCCCCATCACCCCGAACACTCACCTAGTAATGCCTGGAAGAGCCGCGACTTGAAGATGCGAATGACCCTCTCGATGGCGGCACGGAGCTGCTTGTCCTGCGGCCGATTGAGCTTGCTGTGGTAGTCCTCCAGGAGCTCCAGCGCGCGGTGGGCCTCTGCAAGGGACAAGGAGAGGTGTGAGGAGGACTTGTACACACTTTTTTTTATCATCCTTGTAGTACTGATACTGGTTTGGCGTTTTTGTTTCCATTTTTTTTTCCAGCAATGGGGACAACACAAGGGCAACAAAAACAGGAAACAAAAAAGCCGACCATATATATTTTTTTAATTCAAGTACTCCTTCTTACAACTTCATATACTTATTTTGCGTAACAGATGCATAATGGTAGATAAATATATATGGATAGACATAAAGGCACAGCAATGGAAGTAGCTCAAGGGCAACAACAACAAAAATAGTAAACAAAAATATCATTAATACTTTTTACTTCCTCTATACTTCCTTTGCCTAAGTGACAGTTAAAATAGATAAATATAAATGGACAGATAGATAGGTAAGGCAATGGAAGCAACTCAAGGACAACAAAACAGGAAAAAAAAGGGCCATACATCTTACTACTGCCTATACATTCTTTGCTCAACAGATACATAACAGTAAATAAATAAATATACACGGATAGATAGGTAGACTGGAGGAGATTGACGGATAGATATGCACTGATACGTTAGGCAGATCGATGGGCTGGTAAAAATATTGTACATGTAAATGCAAATAAGGGCATACAGATGGGATGGTGTCACGGCCAGTCGGGTACAGTATAGTCTTTTCGTGTTTTGTGTATGTGGCCGTGTGTAAATTGCTCTCCTGTCACTAATAACTATGGCTATTCGTGTGTGTGTGTGTGTGTGTGTGTGTGTGTGTGTGTGTGTGTGTGTGTGTGTGTGTGTGTGTGTGTGAAGGCGGACACTTTTCTCCTATATAGTCCTCCGCCCCCTGCCACCAAGCCCTTCTGACCTCGGAGGCGGGTGGCGTGAAACGCGAGCAATCCTGGCGGCCGTCCGCAAAAAACTAATAATTTCTCTCACCCTCAGTAATGCCTTAGGTCCCACCAATGCCTGGCCCACGGTTGCAGTCTCTTTACCTTTTCTTTACCTCTAAATAGGAAGTGGGGGATCATGTCATGCATCCCATCATCAAACATCTATAGCGTATCAAGACATCTCCTCATCCGAAATTGATATCTGTTCTGGCCACTGCTTCTGTATCCCTTTGTAGGAGCAGCGATTAGCGGGCTTTTTTTCTTCTTTTCTATGGCCCTTGAGCTGTTTCCTTAACCGTAAAAAAAGATTAAGGACTGTGTATGAGGGAGGCTGCGTGTTAATGACGTTATTAAAATTTTCCTTACCGCCCTTCAGCGTTGCCAGTCCTCACTTGTGGATAGGTATTTATGTTCAGTTTATACTAGTCTGTGCCGCTGTTTTAGTGTCATTTTTGTTATTCTGTGTCGCGGTGTTCTGCTGCCTTGAGGCGAAGTGTTCCGTTTACCTTTGTGTTTGCATTACCCGTGTTTTCGTCCCTGTGTTTTATGTGCCAGCAAGATAGTCTTCCCGTTTTCTGTACCCTTTCTTCCTGCGCCGCTAGGGGGTCCCACTTTTAATTAGTTCATTCCACTGCGCTGTACCAAAGTTAAGTATGTATTACATTACAAAAACTAATTTTCCTTTTATTCCCCCTTGTCCCCTGCTTCCTTCGGGCTGCGAGCCTGGAGCCTAACTAGCAGACGGGAGTAGCACACCCCTCCACACACCGGCTGTACTCAACAGTGGTGAAAAATAAAAACAAATATTTACTTAAAGATCTTTTTCGTATACATTATCAAAACCTTGCGCCATTCCAGCCTTAATGGGCGTGATGCACAGGCACTTCAATTGCGAGGAAGAGGCAGACGCAGCGCCCCGTTCTTGCTCGCTCCTCTGTCTGAGCCGCCGCCGGTGTTACAATAAAGCGGTGAGGTCCATTCAGCACCGCCCCACACCTTGCTGTGCCTTCCCCGCCGCACCACGTCCTCTGCCTCCCCCCGCCGCACCAATTCCTACACACTTTCTCGCTTTTTCCCTTCTCGATAGTCACCGCCGCTCCAGCAGGCAACTCTACGGTACACACACACCACGACCTGTAGACTCCATCCTGCAACTCTACGGTACGCCGTCCTCCGGTTTCACTATGTATCACCTTGCCCAGCCTATCTTGCCCCTTGCCCTACCAAACCACGTCACACACGCCTTAATTGGCTCTGCTCACCTCCTCGCTCCCCAGACACACAGCATCCCAACAGCACCTCTACGGGTCGCCTCACTCCGTCTTCGACAAGTGTTCAACATTAATTTTGACTAATTTATTTGCTGATCTTCTTCCCAGTGTGTAGACGACGCCCAGTGTTGACTTGCCGTGAGTATATTTGCAGAGCGCAGAAGCCCGGTCTCTCTCTCTCTCTCTCTCTCTCTCTCTCTCTCTCTCTCTCTCTCTCTCTCTCTCTCTCTCTCTCTCTCTCTCTCTCTCTCTCTCTCTCTCTCTCTCTCTCAAACACAGATGGAGTTACCACTAATACCACTCGCCGTCTATCGCCTCGGCTTCAAACGTCCTCTAACCGCCACGAGTCATGACATCACTCAGCCACACAGTCTTGATTCCCGGCCCATGAATAGTAAGCAAGAAAGCAGACATACGCGACGGGGGAATTTACACCTAAACAAACTGCACACATGTATACTTGAGCGTACAAACCGGGAGAGGGGAAAACAGGAATGTACATGTCTGCCCTCTGCCTTCTGAGAATACACGCGCCTGTAAAACGAGAAAACTCCCACGCGTGCGGACTGAATGGGTTGATTGATAGATTGAAATAGAATAAAAAGTAATACGACTCTCCTCTCCAATAACGTATGATAGCAGCAGCAGAGAAATGACAGAAAGAGCAGCAATACCATCAACTGTAACGAAAGGAATAACAAAACAAACAGCATAGTAGTAGTAGTAGTAGTAGTAGTAAATAAATAAAACAACCAGTCATCATTAAAATTCCTACAACCACCACCATCTCCACCACCACCCCAAACGAAAATAACAACAACCACCATCACCATCACCACCACCGACAATTCCTTCCATTCCTCGGGTCAACGCCATCCTCACGCCTCACAAACCTCCACCACATTCCACCTCCACAACTACACTACACTCCACCAACACCAGAGCCATTACATCCACCACTATCACCACCACCACAAACAAATCAACCACTACAACCACCACCACCACCACCACCACAAACAGATCCACCACTACCACAACCCCCACCACCACCACCAATGATCTGAGCGGCAATTAATTTACATGCAAGAATCGCTCACACACACACACACACACACACACACACACACACACACACACACACACACACACACACACACACACACTATACATCTCCAGTGGTCTATGTGAATGTGTAGTAATTATTTTGCGGTGTCTTCTTAATAAGTGTGTATGAAAGCAAGCGAACGCATATGTGTATGTGTATTTATGTGTGTTTGTGTGGGGGGGGGGGTATTATGCACAAGTGTAGAATTGAAAGTGAGAGAACAATGACATATCACAATTGCTCCTATTATCATCACTACCGCCACTATCACCACCATCATCATCATCATTACTCTACCCACTCGCACAATCACCGTCACCACACTCAATACCACAAAGAATAAATAACCGATGATAGTTATTCGCTAAAATCCCTCTTTAGACTCTCTCTCTCTCTCTCTCTCTCTCTCTCTCTCTCTCTCTCTCTCTCTCTCTCTCTCTCTCTCTCTCTCTCTCTCTCTCTCTCTCTCTCTCTCTCTCTCTCTCTCTCTCTCTCTCTCTCTTTCTCTCTCTCTCAACCTCTCCCCCTCCCCCGCGCGCCGCAGTGCTGCCTCACCTGGCTGTCTGCCGTCGTTATTAATTATCACAAAGGCTTTTCTCCTCAATTTACAGCCAGTGTGCCTCACCCCGCACCTGTCTCGCCGGTTAATTAATACCTTCATCCTGCCGTCCTCTGTATCGGTAAACTGTGGAACGTATTGCCTCACTAACCCTCAATGAGATTTCTCTTCAAACTCTTCCTCCTCTTCGTCCCCCGCCACCTCAGCACAAAACTTTCTTTCTTCTCAAGCTCATTTCTTTGTATTAGCAAAATGTGAAGCGCACTGCCTAGCTAATACCGTTCTGAGATTTTCCTTCATGTCCCCTTCCTGTCCTTACTAAACTCACTCCTCTCACCTCTACTGTACTGTGAAACGCATATTGCCCAAGTCTGACAGAGATTTTACTTTTCTCCTCCTCCTGTTCTCGCTAAGCTCACCATTCTACCCACTACAATCTGTGCAACGCATATTGCCGAAGCGACGGAGATGTCACTTCTATCTCGTCGTCCAATTCTCGCTAAACTCACAAACCTCACCACTACAATACTGCGAAGCCCATATTGTTCTCCCTTCCTGTTCGCTAAAAAGAATATCCACCACCACAACTCCAACAACGCCCCTGCACAAGATCTATTCAGCTTCGTCCGTCCGTGAGCTCTCTAACTTACCGACGCAAGAGGTAGCCACTATCTTCCCTTTTTCATCGCTTTAAGTGGCAGACTCTGGAGTAGAATTCAGTTGCCTGTATTTCATCTTTCCTATGGCTTACACTCTCTCAGGGAGGGAGTAATCAACACAGCTCTTCAATATTTTTTTTCCCCTTTCTTCTTTTAAAGGAGTAGAACGTTGTGGGCATTTTGTTTTCTTCTCTTTTCAACCTTTCGTCTTTTTTACATTAGAGGAAACAGCAAGGGCAAAAACAGTAAAGATCTGTCAAAAGAAAGACCAGTGTCGGATGGAGAGGTGTCTTGATACTCCCCTGCCAAAAGAGTTCAAGCCTACCTTATCTTGACACCAAATAACACAAAGATAAAAGAGCCAGCACAGCACAGTGGCTCATACCTTTACCTAAGTGCACCATCTAGTCACTTCAGACACAAGTCCCATTACTATCCGCGACGACAAACGTAAAAAAAAAGTTTCTGTCAACAGTGTCGCCATCACGGTGCGCCGCCTATCCATCCAAGCCTCGCAGCGGACGGGCACTCACAGCCGTGGCGACCTTTAGGATTAGGTTTTTAAGTTGCTTTTTTACATTCAGCCGCGAAGCGAAGATCAAATGTCCATGACCTGATATACTGGTGGTTGTAATGGTTATGGTGGTGGTGGTGGTGGTAGTGGTTGTAATGGTTACAGTGGCGGTAATGGTAGTAGTAGTATCTAGTAGTAGTAGTAGTAGTAGTAGTAGTAGTAGTAGCACTTTGGGTAATCACCAAAGCTGTTATTCGGTTTTACTTTTCCTGTAAGGCAGCATACGGAAAAAGAAAGTCCGCTTAGCGTTGCGTTCATTTCCGATGATATTGTTGTTGCTATTATATATACATAATGCTGTGTGTGTGTGTGTGTGTGTGTGTGTGTGTATAACCGGCCTCCTGGTCACACAATACTGGTTGGTTGGCCTCGGTGTCTCACGTTTCGACTCAAATTACGTACCTTGTCTATTCACCTGCCGGATACTCACTCACCTGCCCGCCTGCTTGCCTACACATACACACACACACACACACTCTTGAGAGGGTTTAGAAGCGTGCGTGTAGGCTTATCATGGGCACGTCTTACTCCGCCTATGACTAGGCCCTTGACGCCCTACACCTGCCCACACCAAGACCGCTACCAGCACCTCCTCCAAAAGTTTGCGGTACAACTATTAACTCACCCGCGCCACCGTGACCTGCTACCAGACACTGCGCCTCCCTTTCGCCATGCCGTCAGACACAGCAACTTACTGATACCTATCCGTGCAAGGACGGAAATGTACAGGAAGAGCCCCATCCCTACAATTGTAGATTTAATTAACAACAAATAACCATAAGAGCGATTTATATGCATATTTAAATTAGATTAATTTATATTGTACAATTTAAGTTAATATTTATTTTATGTACACTTATATATCTATGTTAACATGTAAATTTCCAGCCCCTGGCTATACACCCTATGAATAAACCGTTTATTATTATTATTACCTCCGCCAACAAAGTTGGGAGGAGGTTATATTTTCGGTCCGGTCAGTATGTTTATAACTTCCGCCAACGAAGTTGGAAGGAGGTTATATTTTCGGTCCGGTCAGTATGTTTATTTATTTGTTTGTTTGTTAACAGTCTCCTGTGCACAATTTTGCGGATATCTCAACCAATTTTTCAGGGAAGCTTCGTGTCCATCCAGAATAGAACCCATTAATTTTTTGATGGGACCTCAAGGTCGCACAAAACGTCCGATTGGCCATAACTTCGGTTCTCATCATCGTAGAGACTTCAGACTTGGTTCATATTTTAGCTCATGGAAAGACGCACTTTGCATGGCCTTGACCTTGACCTTTGACCTTCGCCTCGAAAAGTTTGCCCAAGGTCAAAGTTTCCCACAAAATATAATTTTATCAAATTTCGAAACAAATGCTTCCATATGATGCATAGGATCACAGTTAATGCCCATACCAATTTTCAGGACAATCTTTGGCGGAGGACTGCTATGCGTCTAGTTATTATTATTATTATTATTATTATTATTATTATTATTATTATTATTATTATTATTATTATTACACACACACCTTGCCTTCGTCTTACAAGTTCTCTTCGTGATTCCTACCCTTTACAATCCTTTCTTCCTCCCGTTCATTTTTTCTTCCTTCCTTCCTTCCTTCTTTTCTTTCTTCCTTAATTACTTACCTACTTACAATCTTTCTTCCTTTCTTTCCTCCCTCCCTCCCCTTATTTATTTCTTCTCGTCTTACCCCTTCTTCCTCTCCTTCTCGCTTCCCTTCTTACTTTTATCCTTCGTTCGTTCATTCTTTCCTTCTCATTATATTTGTTACTTTATCTATTGCTTCATTTTTTTTCTTTCCGCAACTATCCCTCCTTTGTTCCATCCCTTCCCTCCTCCTGCATTTCATTTTTCCCCTGCTCCTCGTCTGCTGCTTGCCTTCCCTTTCTTTCCGCTCCCTCGCCCTTCTTTGCTCTTTCTCCGCCTGACAACCTGGTTACTGGGTGCTGTGTCTTGCTCTTCCACTCGCTCCCCTTCAAATCCTTCCCCCATTCCTCTCTTGCTTCACAACCATTTCCTCTCTCCTCCACCACCTCCACCTCCTTGTACGTTCCCATTCCTCCTCTCTCACCTCCTACTTCTCCTCCTCCCTGCCTATTCCCTTTCCTCTTCCCTCCTCTTCCAGTCCATTTCCTGTCATCCTGTGCTGATCTCTCCCATGTTGGTTCAGGTATTCTTAGTGATATTTTTTAAGTATTATCAACTTAGTAGTAGTAGTAGTAGTAGTAGTAGTAGTAGTAGTAGTAGTAGTAGTAGTAGTAGTAGTAGTAGTATTTATATCATTGGTATCACAATTATTTTTTTTTACTGACATGTTTCGTCAAAAGAAATACCATACTGTTATCTCTCTCTCTCTCTCTCTCTCTCTCTCTCTCTCTCTCTCTCTCTCTCTCTCTCTCTCTCTCTCTCTCTCTCTCTCTCTCTCTCTCTCTCTCTCTCTCTCTCTCCGCCCCGTGGTCCATAACTCAACCTTCACTGCTAAATTCACGACTCGGAAACTCAAACATGAGTTGCGTAGCATGAATTTCACTTCTTCATCGTCATTGCAAAACCATTTATTTATGCCATGCGAGAGGAAGAAACACACTCGGAACACTGAACCAGACAGTGAAGGCAAATACGTTAGGGAGCAGGCGAAATGAGCCGCCTACACAATCACTCTGTCACATATAATTAGAACCCAATTAACTCTCACTGTTCCGTCATAGTGGGCGAGGAGGCTAACACGACACACACATGGCCAGAATAATAGCAACGCACTCGAAACACAAGAGCAATATATCACTGTTTGACCTATGATAAACACTACTGATGCACATATCTAACACCCATCTGTTAACCCAAACGTACGGACAGACAAACACAGACAAAGGACAGGTAGAGGTTCCTCTTCCTATACTGAGAGAAAAAGCTTTGCACAGGCGATGCAGCTGGTATTCCTCTTCACGTGCCTGGCAGCAGCATTGCACATTCTACACATCTCACTCACGCACGATGCTGACGCTTCGTGGAAAGGAGAGTTCAGCTTTTTAAAACTATTGAACAGAAACTATATTTTCGTCTGGTTATTGTTTTCAGGTGATGATCTCCATTCATTCACACGTGAGTCCTTACAGTGTTATGTAGGGTTCTGAATGATGCCAAGCGGGTTATCTCGTTAAAGAGAAAAGCTTTCAATGCAATATGTGCTCTCTCGCTAGTACACAGACGATTCAGTTGCATACTCTGTTAATAATCAAATTTAAATGTTGACAAAGAAATAACAAACAGCAAATTAAATACAGTTGGCGTATCCAAACCTAAAAACTCAATAAATCAAAAAATGAAATAGTCAGCTTAATCATGTCACGAACCCTCGAGCATGCTCCCCACGCTTGGGAAATAATAACACTGCGAGAGGAGTGGATGGACAGGGGCGCGCCGACGTGAGCACTCTTGAGAAGGAAATAGAAGGCAAACAGGAAGCAATCACGGACAACAGGAAGAAAATTACCATTGCGCCAGACAACGAGATGGCGAGGCTCAGCAAACAGACTTTTCTTTCTTTTTACTAAAGACCTGCGACATGGAATCCAAACAGCTACTATCTCGTTATTACGGAAGCATATATAAAACGTTTAATAATTAAAACAAAACGTAAAGCTGACCCGGTATTTCTTTCTAGTTACACTGATAGCAGAATATACGAAAGGCAGGATACATTTAGTAATATTTGATAGCAAAAAATAGAAAATAAAAGAAAATATTTTCTTCAAAGACAAAACATCAAACAGAATGTATGTGCAGATACCATTCTCTTTCGTGGGCTTGAAGTTATCCAATTTGTACACACTGCTACGCGCTCTTTCTTTTTCAAAGTCAGTATTTTTATATATCGCCGATATTCATCCTTTAACACATTTAAAATTTCAAGTGACCCTTCTCGATGGCTACGTTTTCGAAAAAATATAAATATAGCTTATTTAGCCTTTCTCTGTATCAGAGGTTTCAAAGCCATTGGATTATTTTAGTCATTCTTTTCTGTATTGATTCGAGGGACTTTTTATTTTTATTTTTGCTGAAGGCATCAAAACCAAAACAATTAATATGAAGCCTAACTAATATAGTAAACAATATAGGTATGACTTCTGAGCAGAACAAAGTTAGAGCGGTTCCAGGAGGCAATGCAGGGATTCCTCACTCAGGGATCAGACCCGACAAGCACGCACGTCACCTTAGCACCAGCAATGACCTATAAGTATATCATTTTGTGTTAAACCATTCAGGACATTTTCTTCTGCAATTTAGACGCTATATTTGTCGATGTTGAATTGCATCAACGGATCAGTCATACAGGCCGTTCAGCTCCCTTTGGAATACCTCAACATCGTTTTCTAATCTAATTGGTCAATGACACTGGCTCTAACACAATTAAGACCGTTGATGAACAGTAATGGACCTGAGACAGAGCCCTGATGGACGCCACTAGTAACGCAAGCCAATTATGATTTTTATAAGGTTGTATAATTATATTCACACCATTCCTCCTCTCTCGCCTTCATTCTCCTCGGCTCCCTCCTTCCCTCCCTTCGCCCCTCCCCTGCACCGAAAGAAAATTGTTCGCTCCTAAAACCCTCTCCATCTTCCGCCACTCCACCCTGCATCTTCCGAGACAATATAATTCTCTCTCTCTCTCTCTCTCTCTCTCTCTCTCTCTCTCTCTCTCTCTCTCTCTCTCTCTCTCTCTCTCTCTCTCTCTCTCTCTCTCTTTTACCATGTCTTTTCCTCCATTCCTCCCTTTCTCTCTTTGTCTCTTGCCTTGCCTCCTCTCACACCTTCACTTTCTCTCACTCTATTCCTTCCTTTTCATCTCCTCCTCCTCCTCCTCCTCCTCCTCCTCCTCCTCCTCCTCCTCCTCCTCCTCAGTCCTCCTTTCTTCTCTCCTCCAAACTTCCTCTGCCATTCGCGCTGAGATCTGTCGTCCGCCGTCACGTCTCCTCCACCTGCTGTCACTTCCTCACCTTGCTCCTCCTCCTCCTCTTCATCCTCCTCCTCCTCCTCCTCCTGCTTTCGTCTTTCCTTTCCTGAATCCGCCTTTCTGAGTCATCTTTTTTTCTATATGTCTGGCTTTGAAGTTCTCTTTCGTTATTTTCTTTATTATTATTTATCATTTTATTATGATTTTTATTACAATACGCATCTTTTCATATTGTCTGACCCCTACCAAACACACACACACACACACACACACACACACACACACACACACACACACACACACACACACACACACACACACCTTATCCGCTATGCAAGAACACCCCCATCCCCCCCCCCCTACACCCACTCACGTCTCCCTCTCGGAACCCTCCACTCCAAGTAACAAGATTCGAACATCAAGATGGGGAATAAACAAGCGGCGTCCCCGGGAGCCACCTCAATGGGATCTGGTTGAGCATCCAGCCACACGCTCGCCGGATGCAGGGAGGGTCGCGCGGTACGGGCCCTGATAGTGGCGGCGGGACGGCGTGCATCAGTAAACGTGGGAGGGAAGGTAGGTGGCGGTGATGCTGAGTGCGGCTATAAACATTTATTGTGTACGTAGATCATATAATCCTAGAGTGTTGGATTATGATGATGATTATAGTGATGATGACGATGACGATGATGATGAAAGTAATGAGATGATGATTATGATGATGATGACTGGATTATAATGACGGTTATGGTGTTGGTGTTGGTGATGAGTGATGATGATGATGGTGATGACGATGATGATGATGATGATGATGATGATGACGATGATGATGGTGATGATGAGTGAATGTCATAATGATGATGGTGATAATGATGATAATGATGATTAGCTAACAGTAGTAGTAGTAGTAGTAATAGTAGCAGCACCAGCAGTAGTAGTAGTAGTAGTAAGAACATAAGAACATTGGAATCTGCAAGAGGCCGGTAGGCCTGCACAAGGCAGTTCCTTTGACCCTAAGCTCCCGTGTATCTAACCCCACCTAGTATCGCTGTCCATGAATTTATCTAATCTATTTCTGAATGTGACAATTGTATTGGCACTCACCACATGACTGCTAAGCCTATTCCACTCATCCACAACCCTGTTGGTAAACCAATTTTTGCCTATGTCCCTGTTGAATCTGAATTTATCCAGTTTAAACCCATTACTTCGTGTCCTACCCGGTTCTCTTACCAACAAAACCTTATGAACATCTCCCTTATTAAAGCCCTTCATCCACTTATAAACCTCGATCATGTCTCCACGCACCCTTCGTCTTTCGAGAGAATGCAAGTTTAACTGTTTGAGTCTTTCCTCGTATGGCAAGTTTCTCAACCCCTGAATCATCTTAGTCATCCTCCTCTGCACTGATTCTAACATTTTGATATCCATTCTAAAGTAAGGTGACCAGAACTGAACCGCATAGGCAAGTCAAGATGAGGTCTAACTAACGCTAAATATAGTTTGAGGAAGACTTCGGCGCTTCTGTTGCTTACGCTTCTTGAAATAAATCCCAGTACCCTATTTGCTCGATTTCTAGCTTGAATGCATTGTGCCCTTGGACGGAGATCAGAGCTCACTAAAACCCCTAAATCTCTCTCGCACCCAGACCTGCTTATGAGTGTCATTTAAGCAATAGTTGTGAGAGGGGTTGTTCCTACCTACACTCAGAATACTGCACTTCCCTACATTGAACTCCATCTGCCATTTATCCGCCCAGTCGTACAATCTGTTTAGTTCATCCTGGAGAATACTAGCGTCCTGATCCGACTCAATTACTCTACCGATCTTGGTATCATCTGCAAACTTACTGACATCACTACTAATTCCTGTATCTAAATCATTGATATAAATAATAAACAAGAGTGGACCTAATACCGAACATTGTGGAACCCCACTCGTAACACATCCCCAGTCAGATCTTTTACCATTGATTTGCACTCTTTGCTTCCAATTGCTAAGCCACGCCTTGACCCAGTTCAAAACCTTACCCTCTACACCGTAGACTAGTAGTAGTAGTTTAAATTAATTTAGATGCCTAATACTTTTTTTCATTGTTTATAGTTTCCATTAAGCATGAAAACTTCAATGCAAGACCGTAGTTTACCTGGTACAACGTTTTCTAAAAATTAAAATGACAAGCATCTTTTTCTAAACATCTTCCGATAACTTCCAATTATCATTCACTTGAAGAACGCCTCAAATGATTCACAGACTAGTGTCAAGACTGATGACACTCACAGCACGCATCAACAATACTAACCACCACTTAATCTCAATGACGGGGAACCAATAACCTCCTTTCTCAGGCCCGCTCAGGCCTGAAAGAATATTTCGCTGACAAGGAGTGGTTACAGTTCCCTAAAATCTTGGCGTATTAAAGGGATCCATTATAGCTTGCCCCATACATATCTTATGAAGGAAACTCAAGCCATCTTTCAGATGACGTCACAAATTCCGGGAGAAGACCAGCTGGGGACGATGAGGGACAGACCTTACTTCTAAAGATGTTGCCTTGAGCAAAGGGGATGGGGGCGAGGGTCCTGGCAGTAGCCGGAGATCGGCTAACGAGCTCTGAATGCTCTCACTGAGAGGGTACTCGTTGGCGATCGTAAGTCCAGCACATGATCAAGCCGTGGTGAATAACACAACGCACGCGCACGGTCAATAAAATGCCGTGTGCAAAATGTAAACACAAGTTTAAGGAATTATGACACAATATGATAAAATAGGAGACACTGCGACCTTGATTCAATCTTGTGAAACTATAAATATGTAAACACACACACACACACACACACACGCACACACACACACACAAAAGGACGAGTACAGCCACAAAACAATGTACCTGGGTAGGTAAGTATTTTACGTTACGTTAAGATACAAAAAAAAATTATATTGCATACACAAGTACTTAAACATGAAATAAAATAAAGTAAACGATTACTCGAGTGCCATTCTAGCGGAGATGTGGAACGGTAAACAAACAATTTGACTCAACTTCAAATGGAAATGAGCATAAAACTGCATTAAGTAGCATAATAAATCATACATTTTCCTACGAGAGAAACAAATCCAAGTTTCCACAACACTTTATCGATTCCTTCCTCAAACTTGCCTCATAATTTCTGGATTAATGGGACTCGGATCTGTTCGCTCGGCATAAAAAGAAGATAATTAACAACTTCACGAAGCTATTTCTGCAACTCGACCATGAATAATTTTCACTTAACCCTCAGAGTACGGGTGGCGAGATAATTCTCTGGATGCTATGCGCGGGGAAAATTTAGACATTTAAAAGAGGTGGAAATGGTGTCTTTCTTCTTTCCAATAATTGCATATTCATCTAGTATATATGGTGGAGTAATAAAACTTCTCTCCTAACAATAATAATAAAGTTATGACTGCCGAAAATATTGCGCATTTTCTCGTGGCCGTGACGTGTCGCGTGGAAGCACCCCACACTCTCTCTCTCTCTCTCTCTCTCTCTCTCTCTCTCTCTCTCTCTCTCTCTCTCTCTCTCTCTCTCTCTCTCTCTCTCTCTCTCTCTCTCTCTCTCTCTCTCTCTCTCTCTCCCCTCCCTCCTCTCCTCTCGTCTCGTCTTCTCTCTCTCTCTCTCTCTCTCTCTCTCCTCCCCTCTTCTCTTCTCTCCTCCCCTCTTCTATTCTCTCCTCCCCTCTTCTCTTGTCTCCTCCCCTCTTCTCTTCTCTTCTCTCCTCTTCTCTTCTCTTCTCTCCTCCCCTCTTCTCTCCTCTCCTACCCTCTTCTCTCCTCTCCTCCCCTCTTCTCTTCTCTCCTCCCCCTCTTCTCTCCTCTCCTCCCCTCTTCTCTTCTCTCCTCCCCTCTTCTCTTCTCTTCTCTTCTCCTCTTCCTCCTCTCCTCTCCTCCCCTCCCCCCCCCCCTCTCTCTCTCTCTCTCTCTCTCTCTCTCTCTCTCTCTCTCTCTCTCTCTCTCTCTCTCTCTCTCCCCCTCCCCTCTTATCTTCTCTTCTCTCCTCACCTCTTCTCTTCTCTCATCCCCTCTTCTCTCTCCTCCCCTCTTCTCTTCTCTTCTCTTCTCTCCTCCCCTCTTCTCTCCTCCCCTCTTATCTTCTCTCCTCTCTTCTCCTCTCCCCTCCCCTCCCCTCCCCTCCCTCTCCTCTCCTCCCCTCCCCCCCCTCTCTCTCTCTCTCTCTCTCTCTCTCTCTCTCTCTCTCTCTCTCTCTCTCTCTCTCTCTCTCTCTCTCTCTCTCTCTCTCTCCACTCCTCGTCTCTCTCGCTCCTCTCCTCTTCTCTCCTCTTCTCTCTCTCTCCTCTCCTCTTCTCTTCTCTCCTCCCCTCTTCTCTTCTCTTCTCCTCTCCTCTTCTCTTATCTTATCTCCTTTCCTCCCCTCTTCTCTCCTCTCCTCCCCTCTTCTCTCCTCTCCTCCCCTCTTCTCTCCTCCCCTCTTCTCTTCTCTCCTCCCCTCTTCTCTTCTCTACTCTTCTCTACTCCCCTCTTCTCTACTCACTACCCCTCTTCTCTTCTCTCCTCTTCTCTTCTCCTCTTCTCTCCTCTCCTCTCCTCTCCTCCTCTCCTCTCCTCTCCCTCCCTCCCCTCTCCTTTCCTCCCCCTCTCTCTCTCTCTCTCTCTCTCTCTCTCTCTCTCTCTCTCTCTCTCTCTCTCTCTCTCTCTCTCTCTCTCTCTCTCTCTCTCTCTCTCTCTCTCTCTCCCCTCCCCCTCCCCTCCTCTCCCGTCTCGTCTCACCTCGCCTCTCCTCTCCTCTCCTCTCCTCTCGTCTCGTCTCGTCTCTTCTCTTCTCTTCTCTTCTCTTCTCTTCTCTTCTCCTCTCTTCTCTTCTCTTCTCTTCTCCTCTCTTCTCCCTCCTCTGTCAATGTCACTACCATAGCAGTCATCAGAGTCACTGTCACTTTAATTCACTCGCGGTCTACTTCCGCCCGGAGCAGAGGAACTGCTTGACGCGTCACAAGACATGCCAGATGTATTCCGAACAAAAGTGGAAAATGATCTGTGGCCTTCGGTAGGCTGCGCGTAGAGACGAATGAGTATGTGTACGGATGCCAGATGCCTGCAACATTCTTCTGAGTCAAGAACTGGCGGTATATTTGAAATGTAGGGAGCGTTAACGAGGCAACAACTTAAAGCCTTCATGTTCCGATATACTCCCAATGAAATAACGAAGCAGTGTAAAAACATACCATGGTTAATCATATCGTTAATAACTCACAATTATTAAGACAGTTCCCCAAAATAAATTCCCTCTTAAGTGATCGAGTTGTAGCACCAGGCCTTGCCCTCGGAGACACTCCCAATGAAATAATCAACGGCACGAACCAGCAAGGCGACGGACACGGCGTTCTCCACATGGTTAATGCAAAGACAACACCGCCGGGACTGCGAGTTAGTCTCTCCTCAGCTGACGACAACATGACGCAACGATGCAGAGCCCAGCCTTCAGTGTGTGTGTGTGTGTGTGTGTGTGTGTGTGTGCGCAACGAGAGAGAGAGAGAGAGAGAGAGAGAGAGAGAGAGAGAGAGAGAGAAGATCATTTGTTGAGCAATTATTCTCTCTCTCTCTCTCTCTCTCTCTCTCTCTCTCTCTCTCTCTCTCTCTCTCTCTCTCTCTCTCTCTCTCTACACATATCATTGTTCGCAGTTTATTAATATTATGAGAGAGAGAGAGAGAGAAAAGTCATTGTCTCTCTCTCTCTCTCTCTCTCTCTCTCTCTCTCTCTCTCTCTCTCTCTCTCTCTCTCTCTCTCTCTCTCATAATATTAATAAACTACAAACAATGATACTAATAAGCATGCTGATGATACTACTAATAATAACAGTAATAAGAACAACAACCAGAAGAGCAAAAAGAACAAGAACAAGGACTAATAGAAAAAGAATAGCACACTGACGATTTAAAAAAAATAACGCTACATTAAGATCCCGCCAATGACTCCTCTTGGCTGCGCGCTTCGCAATCAACACCATGGCCATCGCCTGAACAAAACCCGGACTGTGATTTATGCGAGGGACACCACCGCAGCGCAGGAGCATGGACGCCAGCGAGCACCTCATCAATTACTGTACGCATTAAGAAGAAGAAGAAGAAGAAGAAGAAGAAGAAGAAGAAGAAGAAAAAGAAGAAAGGCGAAGACGTGGGTGGAGCGAATATTTTTAGTAAGAAAAGAGAGAGGTTGAGTGGCTATGGAGTGCGGTTTGTAAGAATGACAGTGGTATAGTGATGGTGGTGATGGTGATGCCGATACGGTAGTGGGTTTTTTTTATGATCTAGGTGCTTCTTCGAGATCCCAACGATACCTAGAGCACAAAAAAAGCACTATTCTATCAGCATTAATTTGATCAAATTGGCCAACCTCTCCTATACGCTATGGCTCTGATGTAACCCAAACGAAGTCGTATTTATCACGGGCATACAGAGGGGAAAATAAATACATTGAATAACAACCCCGTGGATCAGAACACGGGCTATTTCGGGTTCGTGCTGCCTCCATTCTGAACGCTTCGTGCGGCATTTATTGTTGCGGAAAAAAAAAGTATGCAAATAACACGTAAGAGGAATATTGCTTCCATCCGACCCAACGCCCACCATCACCACCGGCCGTGTGTACAGTCAACCAGGGAATTAAATCCTACCCCGAAACATGAAGTAACAGGAAACAGTCGAAAACGCACGCCACTTATGGTTATCATTATCCATTCTCGCTAATATTCGTTCGTTCTCCATTCTATCGTTCATAAGGCGGCCGATACTTCTTTTGGCAAACTGTACCTATCACCCACCTTACCACGACCCACCCGACTCTTCAACACTGGGATTATTCTCACCCAAAAAGAGATGTTATAATTGCTTGTTTTATCTATCTATCTATTTATTTATTTGTTTATCATGGCGCGACAGATGTGTCAATTTGTCTGCATTACCCGTCTCAATCTGCCTCGGCATTTCGTGTTTCAAATCATGTGAAGGCCGATTAACATCCTATAATCTACTTCAATCCCTGTGTATCATTGTGATCGTGAATGTGTAAGGTAACGATGACTGGACTGGAGTGGTGTCTGACTGTCATAGCGATGGTGACAGTGAATGCTCATAACAGTAGAAGTTGCTGAACATAACTGTGAGGCGGATTGCGATGATGACTAGCTTAAAAGATGGTGACATCATTGTGGCTGAAGGTTGCACACTATGACGGGTTTTGGCGTTGACGGCGGTGTAGTGAATTCTTACGAGCGTGGGTAATGTACGGTGAAGAGGAGGAGTAGGAGGAGGAGGGAGAGGGGGAGGTTGATGGAAAAGTGGGAGTTGGTGTGGGTGTGGAGGTCGATGGGAAAGGTATAATGTGGATGTCAGGTCCGAGATTAGCATAATGATGATGTCGATATATATTGCCTCACTCGCGCGCGCGCGTGTGTGTGTGTGTGTGTGTGTGTGTGATAATAATAACGTGAGGGATTAATAATTGCAAAAATCGTCCATCCTCTTAGCCTAATCATAGTAATTGCCGGCCATTACTTCACCTTGCCCAACAACATTCACGTCTACGGCCAACAAACATCAGGCATGCCCCAACACCCTTCACATAATTCCCCTTTTAAGCCTCTTTCACAGCTCAATCGTTCTCGTCCCCTTCTCTCTTCCTCCTCCCAATTCTCATGCTTTTACTCTATACGTTGAGCCCGCTGTCACTTCCTCACTAACGATAAAGTTTCGTGGGTCTTATCTAATCAAATCGAAGACAAAAAAATAGAGTTCAAACCACAAGGAGGAGAGGAACGACCAAAATCCGATTGCAATATCAGCCGACAACACCCCAACTACCACCTCCAATGTCACCCCACCCACCAAGCGCAACACCCTCCCAAAGGACCCCCCCCAAACCACCACGCCCAGCACCCCCCCTCCACGGACTTCACCCAAACCACCACCCCCAACATCATACCCAACACCAAGACCAGCACCACCACCCCAACCACCACGCCCAACAACACCCCCCCCCCCCCACAAAGGACACCCCTGAACCACCACCCCCAAGTTCACCACGCCCAGCATCACCAACACATAACAACAAAACAACGGAGATGAGCTTTGAGGCCACGCGCAGCTATAGCTTTTGCTCCCATTAAAGACGTATAGCATCAGGGCTTTCTGGTTGTGTCTGTAAGAGGAGGATACTTAAGGATACTTGTGGTTCGTTTGAAAAGAAAGAAAATAATGCATCCTGAAACTCACTTTTACACACAAAAAAAAATGAGCCAATCTTCGTTACGTCACTGGTTCCAGGTTTGTTACAGAGTTACTCATAGATGGCATGTTCTTCAAGGGGACGAGATACTTTTGCTTTGTATACTCTTTGCCTTCATAGTGACAGCGGAAGTGTAGTCTCCCCCCGCCAATAAAAAAATAAATGAAGCAAAAATTCCTCTCTTCCCTGGCACTTCTCTTGTACAAATCACTCGAAGTTAAGGTCACCAACAGCACAAATGGGCAATAAAATTAGGATTTCTTGCGGGAATACACAATTTTCTTTCTTGTAGTCTCTCTCTCTCTCTCTCTCTCTCTCTCTCTCTCTCTCTCTCTCTCTCTCTCTCTCTCTCTCTCTCTCTCTCTCTCTCTCTCTCTCTCTCTCTCTCTCTCTCTCTTCTTTCAATATATATTTCCATTCTTTCCTCTCCATTTTATTGTCACGTTTGTTTGTTTATTTGTTTGTTTTGAGGCTTCGTTTCTTCGTTTCCTTAATCCAAACTTTTTCATTTCTTCAATATTCTTTCTCTTAATACCTTTCTTTTCTATCAAATTATTATACTCTCTCTCTCTCTCTCTCTCTCTCTCTCTCTCTCTCTCTCTCTCTCTCTCTCTCTCTCTCTCTCTCTCTCTCTCTCTCTCTCTCTCTCTCTCTCTCTCTCTCTCTCTCTTCCTTTCCCTCGCAATCTCGCCATCCAAAACACACTCATTTAACCTCCGGCCCTCCAGCACGTCTTTCCCTCCTTATTAACTCTCAATTAACCTCTCTCCTTCCCCTGATTACCCCTCACGCAGTGTTTTCCTACCGCACGCCCCTCCACCGCCACCACCACCTCCTCCATCACCACCATCACCATTACCACCACTTTCATCACTACCACCCAAACCCATAACCACCGCCACTTTCTCTTCTTCCACTATATACCATCATTTCCTTCTCTTTTTCTCCTCCTTTTCCTCTTCCTCTTCCTCTTCCTTCTCCTCTTTCTCTTCCTTATCATCCTCCTCTTTAACTCCTCCTCCTCCTCCTCCTCCTCCTGTTTACTTTTTCCTTCTTCCACGAAAACATGACCTCGATTTAAGGAGTGAAATAAACCATTTGTGCTGAAGAACGGTCTGTCTGGCGTGCATTTTTTTCATATATTTATAACTAAGCACCAAATAAAATATGTTAACCCTGTCTGAATGAGTGATTCTGTTTACCAAGCCTCCGTAAAGAGAACATTTTTTTACGATGTTAAGGGACAGCCATTTTGTTTATTTGGATGCAGATAATTCGTTCACGACCTCATACTTATAGCTAAAGGGCAGACGAAATTGAGGTAGTGGGACACTGATGCGTGGGTATGCAGCGTGACAGAAGTTAAGAACGGTAAAAATAATGAAGAATACGATATCAATAATAATAATCGCCGCCTCCACCCCCGACGGTCTCCACGAGAAAGCCTCCAAGCAGCTGTCCAATACATCCAAAGGCCCTTCTGGCAGGATCGATCGACTTACCTCAGCCATGAGTTGCGTTGGCGTCTCATTGGTCTCCTACACTCAGGGTTGTCTTTTACATAAACGACCCTATGACTATGAGCAGTCCGGGAGGCGTGCCACGTACCCATATAGCCGAAGGTGGCGTTCAGAGACTAAGCTGGTAACAGGCCTATATTCAGTTTCATCACATAGTCGCTAGTTCGACACGAAATCATCACAGCAATACTCCATAATCTTGCGAAGGTGCTTAGTGCTGAAAGCATCGACACGCCTCTCCAAGTCACTATTAAGTGTCCATGCCTCACGGCAATACAGCAAGACAGGGAGTACAAGCGTCTTAAAGATTAGGATCTTTGTCCGCCTCATAGATATTGACAACGCCACATACTAAAACGGTCGGCGCGGGCACACCTAACAAGCCGAGGTACACGATCACCCAGCCCGCTAGTTGGAGGCTCCGGCGGAGGAGGTTGTCGCCTGGCGTTAGCCGATTAGGCGTTCGCGCGTCTCAGATTGGCTCCCGTGATGGCTTCCTCCTAGGTAGCGCCACTAAGCCGGTAGCTACTACACGTCCGCGCCGCCGTCTAGGCAGACACCATACATGTTCTTTTGTTCATATTCTGGTTTATTAGTGGCGATGTGTAAGGCTGCCGTGACTTTTCTTTCCAGGCTGCCGTGACCTTTCTTTCCTTCCTGCCGAGGCCACTTATTTGCATGTTGTTGTTTTTTTCGCTGCATGAACAGTCGAGGGAGTTGTATTGTCCCTTCTCCTTGGCTTTCAGGACTTAAATAACCTGGGCAAGATAACACACCTCGCTCGTTTCTCAACACTTGACATGCTTGATGAAAAAAACGTCAATCGCAGAAGAAACGAAGCATTTGGAGGCGTTCCTTGACGTGATTAACGAACTTTATCACCACCACAAATATTTACCTTTCATTTCTTACTTTGAAAATAATTGCGTAAGAATTTTTTTCACTCTTCACACGGTTTTACCCGACTTTTACTGGTGGGAAGCTTTTTACTAAAGATATGAATTCCTTCTCTCTCTCTCTCTCTCTCTCTCTCTCTCTCTCTCTCTCTCTCTCTCTCTCTCTCTCTCTCTCTCTCTCTCTCTCTCTCTCTCTCTCTCTCTCTCTCTCTCTCTTATGGACAGATTTTCTTTTTAACTTTGGATATCTTTTCTAAACACGACCCACAAGAGACAGGGTGTTCTCAGTAAAGGCATGTTTTCATTTATTGTATTTCCTCACTTTCTACTTTTACAAATATTCGCTACCCTATTTTACTTCGTGTCTTTTACGGGTTTTTTTTTTAAAGTTTGAATATAACTTTTTAATAGCCCTCATAAAAAGGCTGCAGGTCCTTGGTATAAGTCTCTGCTTTTATCTTTTTTTACTGCCTTCCTTTCTTCTCCCTTCTCCCTTTACCTTCATCTTCCTTGAACCGTACCTGTTTTTTCGCAGCATTTTCTTCTTCTCCCTTCTCCCTTTACCTTTGTCTTCCTTCCACGCTATCTTTTTTATTTTTTTTCGCATTATTTTCCTCTCCCTTCTCCCTTTACCTCCGTCTTCCTTCCCCGCTATCTTTTTTTTCATTTCACTGCGTTCTTTTCTTCTCCCTTCTCCCTTTATCTCCGTCTTGCCCTCCGTATCACTTTATCTCATTTTTTTCCTTGCTGTCTTTTCTTCTCCCTTCTCTCTTTATCTTCGTCTTTCTTGCGGCGTATCTTTCTTTTCTTTCTTCTTACCGTATCTTTCTTTACTACATTCCTTTCTTCTCCCCTCGCCTTGATCTTCCTTGCGGGGTATCTTTTTCTTCTTCTTTTCTCTGCATTATTTTCTTCCCCCTTCTTCCCTCACCTTCGCCTTTCTGGCGGCGCATCTCCTTTCTTTTTTTTATCTCACACTCAATAAAAGCTGGTTCAGTTTGGTCAACTTTCTCCCTTCTTTTATTTCCTTCCATCCTTCCTTCGTCTCCTCCTCACGCGGCCTCTCTTGATTCTTGTCTTTTTACTGTTGTTTTTTTTTCTTAAAGTTTCGACACTGTTTTGAAATTCCCACCTAAATATAATAACCTGTTTCTAGGGCCTATCTGTTTTCTCGTCTTTTATTCTCGATCACTTTTTTTTTCCCTCGCCTTCCTTGCGCTGGTTCCCTTCATCAGAGAGTAAGCGCCTCGTTATCTCGGCTCCAGGCTGTTGACGCCCGCCCGTATTGACGGCTAATGACTTAATTACTCCCACTCCGCCGAGTTAATACAGTCTCGGATAGGCTGCCCTCGCTCCCGCTCCTGTGTGTGTGTGTGTGTGTGTGTGTGTGTGTTAGTATAGTAGTAGTCGTAGTAGTAGTAGTAGTAGTAGTAGTAGTAGTAGTAGTATATAGTAGTAGTACAGGTAGTAGTAGCAGAAGTATAGTCTATTCCACCTCAGGTAACAACAAAGCAGGCGTGAAGCCCCTCCCTGTAGACGCTGTAGAGAGAGCATGGCCGCTCTGTTGCTGGTGATTGGTTACAGCTAACCCGATAGGGGTTGAACAAAACCTGTTTGAGACCGGGCACTCAACAGAGCATCCATATCTTACTGAAGTTTCATCTTAATTGGTGTCACCTAAAGTGGAATAGAGTATAGTAGTAGTAGTAGTAGTAGTAGTAGTAGTAGTAGTAGTAGTAGTAGTAGTAGTAATAATAGTAGTAGTAGCAGCGGTGGTGGTAGCAATAAGAGTAATGATAGAAGTAGCAATAGGAGAATTATTGGTGGAATATCAACATCAGTGGCAGCAACAACAACGGTATTGACAGCCGGATCGACAGAATGCTAGACACAACGATATAGAATTACCTCCGTGCGCCAACACACACACACACAGTTTCGTATTTCTCACTGTGGCATCCTGCCAGTATAATGAAATGAAGATAAAAGGAACGCAGCGCGGCCATTACCCAGCAAATCTTGTCTCACTAATCTTTTGTCAATTTACAAAAACGTCTATCAAGCGGCAGGAAGGGACGAAAATCATATTATATATCTATCTTGATTATAATAAGCCATTCGATAAAGTTCCTCACCAAAAACTTTCGACTTAACTAAATCCCACGGGATAGAGGGTAAGGTTTTGAGGTAGATCAAATGACAAGCCACATAGAGTTCAGGTATACGGCGGTAAATCGGACTGGGCTCGAGTTACTAGTTGCGTCCCGCAGGTATCACTTCTGCGTCTACTGTTATTTATTATATACATCAACGATCTTGGCAGCGGTAAAACTATAGTCGGTTCCACGACAGCTGGCGGAGATTTTCCTTCAGGGGTGGAATCGCGGACTCATTGCATGTGTGATGGTACTGCGCACTCATTGGCCAATTCTTTACTTGTTTTGATGCGCATAAAACTGACTTTGCATTCCAACCAAAACCCTTTGTGAGTTGTAGGGTAACAGATTGCACCAATAAAAACTAATGCAATAATATCTTAATTGATAAATATGTGCCTTTTGAACTATTATAAATGAATCTGAAACGACATTCATAACAAAACAAGTCAGAACTGCACGTAAACGGAAAATGTCCAGCGACTGAAGCGACTGTTGAGGCTAGACTTTTTTACTACTTTTTACTACTACAAAGAGCTAGGCTATTTCGAATATTACCCATGTTATTTACATGCAACAAATTATCAAAGTTCCGTATGTATAGGCACTTGCAGAGCCAGATGTCATTTTGTGTATATACCTGCAATGAGATGAATTATAGGTATTTGAAACACTGATCTCTAAAATAATGGAGATCAGTGGTTTGAAAGGCCATAGATCGTTCGAGTATGATCTGACTTTACTGTTTGTTACAAGCTTGTCTTTGGTGTGCTTGTATGGTATATTGTCGAGGTTTGCGGTTTATATGAGAGGGTTTAAGGGTTCTTTGTATACACAAACATTCAAATGTATAACTGAATATAAAAAGTTGATCTTCACGCAATCACGAACTAACAATGCGCAGATGCCACATCTACGTTCGCGAGTGTACAAATGGAATGAAACAGACTATAGCTGTCTTGTGATCTGGCTAACTGGTTGGTGAGAGAAGAGGTGAAATGAACGAACAGCTGGCTGGTTAACTGCTGGTCTCTAGTTGGAAGGGGAAAAGAAAATGGAATAGATGGCACTGGCTTGGCTACCTCCACGGAAAACGAGGAGAGGGCGAGGAGCGCTGTGTCTGGAGAAATGTACAAAGTTCACTATACTGCTACACACGACGGCCTCCCAGAGCACCGGGAGAAAACTCGAGGAAGTGTGACGTTTCTTGTGGCCGAAGTTCCATCGTAATTTTGGCTCAGGTGCGGACAGTCGGATTTCTGGTGGCGGGAGTGAGCGTAGGAAGGTGTGTGGGAGGGGGGGGGGGGAGGAGAAAAAGACGTGTGGGAGGAAGAAAAAAGGGAGGGAAGGAGTGGAATGGAGAAGAGAGAAGAGAGGGAGAGAAGGTGTAATAAGAAGGAGACGAGAAGAGAGACAATTGAGAGGAAGAAAACTTTTTGAAGGTAAAGAATGGGAGGGAGAGGAGAATCAGGAGACAGAAGTAATGTGGAAGGAGGGATTGATAGATATATAGATAGATAGACAGATAGATAGATACACACACACACACACACACACACACACACACACACACACACACACAGACACGTGCCTCGCATATCTCACTGGCAATAAGCTGGGACGGGGTGAAGGTAAGGGAGGGAAGAACTGCTTTGTTGAAGGGAGGGAGGGAAGGGAGGGAAGGGGGGGAACCAAGTATATCTGACCCGTATATTTAACTTCTTTAACTAAGGTGTGCTAGAGTAAAGCTGGGGCGTCATCCGGTAAGGCTATGTGTTGTCACGCCACTTGTTCATAATCTCCACGTTTTGTCGTCATCCGCAGAGCTTGTCGAGATACAGGGAATCACTCTATGCGGGGGAGGTCAGGTCTACACACGCCATTCATTCAGTTCACCTTTTCACACATCACGCCACCGGACAGCTGCTGTATAAGTGGCGCCACTATAAACACTCGCCTGCGCCAGAACGGGCTGGGCCGACCATCAGGCCCCACCTGGAAGAAGCCTTGGGCCGACCATCAGGCCCCACCGGGAAGATGCCTACCGGCGCAATAGGCAATCAACGTAGAAAAAAAAAAAAAAGTGTAGTTCAGGACGCAAAAAACACCTGATATTTTTTTCCATAAGCATACAGGTAAAATAAAATGTTACTGAATGAAAAGGAAAAGGGATCACGCACGAATTAAAGCTCTAGGCAGTTGTTGTGTGCTATAAATATCCTCCTTTTTTTCCGAGGGGGAGGGAGAGGGGTGATTTATGACGCACAACAGTAATCCATCCTCACCTAGACGATGCTATAACAATGCCCGACTGAATATAAGGGAAAACGGATATATATACCACGCGATGCAACTCCAGAGTCATGGTCTAATTAGAGTGAAAGACTAACCCATCAGCGATACGTCTCCACCTGTATAGATAGATAGTGGTGACGTTAGCTTTATTGAATAGATAGGAAAACGCATATTTGTCACGATACTCAAGACAACCTGTAATACAACTCGTCACAACTACATCTGCCCTTAAAATGCAAGTAAACAAAACGTATTGAAAGGAGAGCTGAATGGGTGAACGACGAGGGGAAAGAGAAGGGGAGAAGATGATGAGGGGAGGAGAAGGGAAGAGGAGAAAGGAAGGAACTGTTTGATGAAAGGAAGGGGAAGGGGAGGAAGGAAGGATGCGCAGGAGAGGAGAGGAAAGGAGAAGAGAGGAAAGGAGAGAATTGAGAGATGAAGGGGAAAGAGCCAGTGGTGCGCTGAATAGAATCTCTCGAAAAAAATGCACACGAGAGGAGGAAAAGGGAGGGAGCAAGGAGGCGAGGATGACGAGGCTCTCCTGCTGTTCAGATATAATGAAGCCAAGTCCAAGCTTATTCATATAGTACAGAAGGGGAAAGGTTAGGCATCAAGGTGGCGGCGGGGGAGAGGTGAACGTGAGCAGAACTTTACATGAGAAGGAAAAAGGAATTAGCAAAAGTGGAGATGGAGTGGTGGACTTAAGAAGTGAGCAAGGTGGAAAAGGGTCAATGTAAGAAGTGGTTTAAATGAGTGATATAGGTAAAGACGAGATATGGTTAAGGTAAGAAATAGATAAGGTGAAAAGTGATTAAGTTATGGTTAGAAATGGTGAAGTTGGGAGATGGTTAAGGTGAAAAATGGTTAGGAGGAAAGATGAATAAGGTGAGAAATTATATATTAGTTAAGGTGAGAAATAGTTAAGTTACAGGTGAGAAATAGTTAAGCTACGGTGAGACAGGGTAAAGTTAAGATGAGAAATGATCAAGTTGTGAGAAATGGCTATGATGAAAAAGTTAAAAGTGAAAAATTATGAAGATAGTGAAACAGGAGATGCGGACCTGAACCATACAAAAGTTAAGGTGAGAAAAGAAACCTAAAGAGGAGTGAAGGATGAGAGGAAAACTTTGAAGACAGGAGGAAAGGAGGTGGCGAGAAGAGGTGGCCGGACGTGACGAACCCTACAAAGCTGAGGCGAGGAACGTGAAGGTAAGAAATGTTTGCGTTAAGGAGGGAAGGAGACTAAGTAAGTTACGTTGAGAGGTACTTAAGGTAAGGAGGCTAATGGTTAACTTACGGTAAGAAGCATTTAGCTTAAGGAGGAGGAGGGAAAGAAGCGGAAGTGAGAGATAGTAAGGTTATGGGGGCGGCGAAGTGGCGGTCGTGTGATATCGTGGTTTGGGTCCACTTAATCTAATAATTCCCATTCACAATTTACAGAGTTTATGGTTAATATGAATACGCGCACATGAGAGAGCTTAAAATATTGCAGCTGAGATTTAGGCAACGTGAAGCGAATACAGTAAATCCAGGTCAGCAAATGGTATACGAACATTTTTTTAAGGCATCACTATAAACACTTCTTTTTGCCCGCGCGTGTGATCATTGCAACTTCACTTCTCTGCCCCCTTAAAACCTACGACTTCATACATATAGAGAAAAAACTAAGAGAAAAGAAACTGTACTAAATATGCTTCCCTTGCAGCTAATCTTTTGTTTATTTTTTGTCGTCTAATTTTCTTTACCTTCCTTTCTTTTCGTTGTCTTTATAGGAGCGACTTGGGGGCATTTATTTATTTTTTGTGTCTGTGTGTCTGTGTGTGTGTGTGTGTGTGTGTGTGTGTGTGTGTGTGTGTGTGTGTGTGTGTGTGTGTTCAGCCTTTCACCTGTCTCCTTTCCCGTGAAAAAATAAAAAAATAAAACTAATCATCACTCACAGAAAAATAAGACCAAATAAAAAATGACCACATGACGCAGTATCCAATTTAATTAATCGGAAGTTTCTACAACCCCAGCCGCGGCCAGTACCCCCCCCCCCCCTCAGTCCATCCCCCTCAGTCCGCTCCCCTCCCCCGGACGCCTAATTATGGCTAGCAAATCATATGTCAGGATCTTTCACGTTTTTCACTTCAAGTTCTGCGGTCGGGCGGCGGAGTGGCGTTCAATCCTCCCAATTATCGTTAAGCGCCACGGATTAGTTTGGCGCTGCCGAGGATGGACGGCTACTCCCGCCCCTACAGATACACTGCTACGGGGCCGGTCGACACTATGGGGCAGTTCCACAGTCCAACATAGGGTCATTGTAAGCGCCCCAACCAAACTGTCTTCTCCACAATGATCCGTTATCTCTACTCAATACCAGATGCTAATAAGTTTCCCTGTAGAGTTTCCTAAAATTTCCTCCTTTTGATAACAACGCAAACACAACACAAGGAATTTTCGTCGTATTTCGTGTTTGGTTGGGGAGCTTACAAACTTGGTGTATTGGACTGTAAAACTGGCCCAAAGAGACCGTTACACCGATACGGAACTGGCAACAGGGCGGAAGACGGATCATCAAGAGGAGGAGGAAGAGGAGGAAAACCCATCTAGAGTCAGTTTCTAAGTTTCGAATGCTAGTTATGAACATAAAAAACATGAATTAAACGACCACTTATCAACCCGGACTATAGATTAACTCTCTCTTCGGCGGACACCATGAGCCACGCAAGATAGCGTCACTATAAAACACTTGCCTACGTACTTATGGGCTTGGGCAGACCACCAGGTCCCACCAAGAAAGCCCAGCGGCGCCATAGGTCAAATGTTAAAAAAAAGAAGGCAAAAGGACATATAGACCAGCAACAGACAAGCAAGACAAAACGCATCAATGAAATACATGTGCATATACGTATATACTTATGACAGCTATTGTTTTCGTATATTGTTACTTGTAAGAAAAAAAAAGTGTTGTGTTTATCCTGTAACGCGGCCAATAATGTTACCACAAAGCAAACAGCATAACGGGAGACAGATCATCAATTGGACCTTGGAAGCCACTTAACACAACTGGTAAATTTACAGTATTATCAAATCGGTTTAATTAATTCAGTCCTACAAGAGCCGCCGGCCGCTTTCCCGCCACACCTGCCTCGTGCTATTATACGTGTAGCACCTGAGCCTCACCTGCGATAAAGGCGATTTGCTGACCCCCTCCACCTCTCCCACAAAGGACATGAGGTAGCCATGGAGATAAACTTATTAATAGTCCTCCTCCTTTCGCCCTCAGAGCCAAGTCATTTTAATTACATCCTCTCTCTCTCTCTCTCTCTCTCTCTCTCTCTCTCTCTCTCTCTCTCTCTCTCTCTCTCTCTCTCTCTCTCTCTCTCTCTCTCTCTCTCTCTCTCTCTCTCTCTCTCTCTCTCTCTCTCACCAGACACCTGTACCACTCCCTTAATTCAGCAGGTGTTCAGTCACACCTGTACGTATTCAACTGTACATACCTGCGCTCTCTCTCTCTCTCTCTCTCTCTCTCTCTCTCTCTCTCTCTCTCTCTCTCTCTCTCTCTCTCTCTCTCTCTCTCTCTCTCACACACACACACACACACACATTATATAATTATGCTTGCAGTCTTTTTTTTTAATTTGCGTAAAGAGATACCGGTAATTATTTAATGCATCTCATTTTCTGATAAAAACTTTCTCATTTTCTTTTTCCACCCACGAACAGCAAACTATTTAAGATTATGTGTCGCTGTGCACGCTAACGTTCCTCTTAGTAGCAGAGTTCGCATCGCTCTCTTTACAAAAAGAACTGACCATGGTTCGTTTCCTCCAAGGAAAATTTCCCCGTAACCACATCCATCTGTTTCCCACGAGTCAGAAACGATTCAAGATTTTATGTAGCAATGCACGCCTATATTTCTGGTGGTTGAACACTCCCATTAGAGAAATGAAATACTAAGAAAGATGTACACTTCCTTATACGATGAAAAAAATACGTCCTGTGACCTTCATCATGCATTTTACTCACGGGGAAGCGTAGGTCAGCACGAACATCTAATGGCTCCAGGGATGATTGCCGAGAATTCACCATGATCACCACACGCCAGCCAGCGATAACCACGCATGCGATGAAGACACGACCGAGAGAGAGGCCAGAGAGAGAGAGAGAGAGAGTGGCATGAACGTTTACAGTCACGCAATAATTATTAATGGAACATGAGAGTAGAAGCAGGAAGGAAGGAAGGAAGGAAGGAGGAAGGGGTTGGAACAAGATTTCTAATACCATCGATCAAATTCCTTAACTTACGGGCCCCGCGAGAGAGCTTCGGCGGCGGGTTACAAGCTGCATAACTTTCGCTGCGAGGATGAGGCGGTAGAGCTATGGCGCCTGCAGTTTTTGGGGGGGTTGAGAGGAGAGGCGAACGTTCTTAATTACGCAATGCCTCAGGACCACCGTGGAGGGTATCAAAACAAATTCACGGGGTTATCTTGAACAATTATACGATTTTATGCACTGTCTGACAAATGAGAGTATAGCACGTATTTTTAAACATCGCTCCTCAGTTCCCCTGTCTGGAAAGTCTCTCGTAGGAGTTGCTGGGATTTTCATGGACTGTTTTGTGATGTTAGTGATGGTTAATGGCTGGTTAATGGTGTGTAGTCCTCCCCTCCCCTCCCCTCCATCCCCACACCCGCAAGGCCACAACCCTCCCTGGCTCATTAAGGTTAGGTTCCTTCCCCTTCGCTTCCTGCATTACACGGCTTTGGCATCTTGAACGGAAAAAAAACACCCATGAAACCCGGTTAATCTTTGGAAATAGTCGTAATGGGAGACCGATACGTATAAGAATATGGACCTAAGAAAGAACTACAAAACTAATCAGAGTATTCACCTGTTCGTCCATAGGCATCCTCTTCTCCTTATGTAGTATAGTAGGCTTATATTGAAGAGGGAGGAGTATCGAGTTACCTTATATTGGAACTTGATAGCGGCATAGACGAGAGAAATCTAATAAACACTGCTCCGTAGGAAGATTAAGTGACGCGTAGAGAGAGAGAGAGAGAGATAGCGGATGTAATTGGGAAGGAAGGAGTCAAGGAGGAGGAGGGTGCCAGAGAGCAGGAGAAAGAAAGAACGACGAACAACAGAGAATGAAAGAAATGGGAGAGGAAAAAAATAATGGAAAACCTCAGTAATTGCCATATAGTGCAAAAAAAAAAAACCTTTAGAAGAAATAATACAAAATGAACACTTATCTAAACCATTAACACACACACACACACACACACACACACACACACACACACACACACACACACACACACCACGAAAACATACACACATCACCTTCCAAACAAACAAAAAATATCAACTATCTCCACGCTCACTAACAAAAAATCCACCTGCTTCTCTATCCTCACAAACCGACTAACTATCAACCCTCGAGGTATGATAATAACAGGCCGGAAGTTGAACGCGGATGAATGGCATAGGAAAACACAACGCAGGAAGGACTGACTCCCTCCCCCTTCCCTTCCCTTAGCTCTCTCTATTCTCCCCCTCTCTCGATTTTCCAACCCTGCTCCTCTTCTCTCTCTCTCTCTCTCTCTCTCTCTCTCTCTCTCTCTCTCTCTCTCTCTCTCTCTCTCTCTCTCTCTCTCTCTCTTCCCCTCTTCCCTTGTAGTTCTTGTTTCCCCTAACATTCTCTATCTCTCTTCTCTCCTTCTCCCTCATTCCCTCACTCACTTTTTCTTTCTTCCCTTTCTTCTTTTCATCTTACAATAATGCCCCTCATGCTCTCTCTTTTTTTGCTTCTCTTTTTCCCTTCCCCACTCACCCGCTCTTTTTCCCTCCCTCCCTTCCCATTTATCCTTACACTACATTCCTTCCTCACTGTCCCTTCCCCTTCTTCCTTCCTCTCCCTTCCACCTTCCTCGTTTCCTTTTTTTACTTTGCCTTCTTTCCTTCCATCCTCCCTTTCCCTCCCACACGCCCACTTCCTTTATCCCTTCCCTTTCCTCATCCCCTTCCCCTCCTTCCTTCTGCCGGGAGAGTCGCTGACGCACCCGTGACAGGAACACGTGTCTCTTCATAAGCCGTCCTCGAGGTAACAATAACAGGCTTAGGAGTGGCCTGAGCCCCCTTGCCCCTCTCTCTTCTCCATCCCCGTCTCTCTCCCTCCTGCCTTCTTAGCGTGGGTGGATGCTGCGTGGGCGGGTAATGTTGGTTAATGGTGTGTAGTCCTCCCCTCCCCCTCATCTCCACACCCACAAGGCCACAACCCTCCCTGGCTCATTATGGTTAGGTTCCTTCCCCTTCGCTTCCTGCATAGCTTCCTAACATGAGATGGTTGAGGTGGTGGGTGGTATTACGTGTTTAACTCCCTCCGGCGTGACTGACTTGAGTGATGAGTTATATAACGTTTGTTCCCCCTCGTGATTATTTTTAAGAGTGTATTAGTTGATTTTCATTTGCCTTTCTCCCTTCCCGTCTCGCCTTCTTTGACTTTCTTTCTTTGCCCCTTCTCTATCTTCGCCCCCGCCCCTGCTCTTCTTTCTTCACATTCTCCTTTGATGTTCTTCTCTTCGGTTTCTATTATTTTTCTCGTAATAATTCTCTCTCTCTCTCTCTCTCTCTCTCTCTCTCTCTCTCTCTCTCTCTCTCTCTCTCTCTCTCTCTCTCTCTCTCTCTCTCTCTCTCTTGTGCTCCTCTTTTCTAGACAGTCAGAACTAACATTTGAATTTCGTGTCTGACGTATCACAAATGTACGAATAATAACAGTAATAATATCAAGAAGAAGAAGAAGAAGAAGAAGAAGAAGAAGAAGAAGAAGAAGAAGATGAAGAAGAAGAAGAAAAAGAAGAAGAAGGTGGACGAGGACGAAGGGGAGAAAGAGGAAGACGAAGAGGAAGGGGACAAGGAGGACGAGGACGAGGTGTAAGAGCCACTGACGAAGCGAGGCAGATTACATAACCGCAATATTCTGTTCCCTGAATCTACCTCGTAATCTACATACATGCCTCCACGCGACGAAGCCATTCACTAGTCTAATACCGAGCGGGGCCGAAGCGGTTTTTAACATTACAACGCTATTATAAGGCATGACTAGAGCTTCTCCACGCCAGCCCCACACGATGAAAGTTGCAGCTGATGAATACCGGACCTGTCTCTATATCTGGTCCGAGTCTGGAAGTGTGTGTTCACGACAGGTAGAACGAGAGATAAGTAGATAAATAGATAAACAAATCGATAGATAAATTGATAGATAGATTGATAGATAGATGGAGAGTTTTCCTGTGACATGGGAGACACTCACTAGTTCGTACGCACCCTACCTATTAGTACTCATATCAAGGTAAGAATACTACGTTGTAAAATTGAGCCGAGGTGTAAAAGATAAGTAGAAAAAATATGAGTATTTCTTTTGTCCTTACTAGCATTAAAGACACTGCTATAGACAGCCGGAGGAGTACAAATATAAACTACAAAGTCTGTAACCCCGACACAGACACACACACACGACAGAGTTAAGGATCAAGGGCATGAAGTTGAAGGAGAAAAATCAAAATAAATAAGGTATGAGAGGCTGAGAGGATTAAGCAATGAAAAAAATAATGCAACAGTTAATAGTTACAGGATAATATTTCATTTATGTACCTGCCACCAATTTTTCAGACGATTCTTTGTTTTCTGATGAGAGCACCAGGGAAGGGGTGAATACAAGAACTGTGTATTCGAATACGAATACGAATACTTCATATTTATACGAATACGAATACTCTGAAATACTGAGAATTCGAATACAAATACGAATACTTCACGAGAGTATTCGTGAATGCATTCATGAATACTTTTCGTAGAAAATAACCTTTTCATGTAGGTAGCTCGGCAATGAGCCTAATATGTTACTAAAGGTATGCAATAGTAAAATGACGTCATGAACTTATAACTCATGCCAGTATTCAGAACATGTTTGTAACACCTAGACGTATTTGTTTTCCAAAATTTTCAAGTATATTTCTAAGCTATACTGAAAGAAACACAACGAAATATCTATGTCACTATAATACATGTAATATACAGGGATTCCATAGGGAGGGGGGGGGGGGGGTTACAAAATAGAATAAATCCAACAATGAACCTGGAGCAACACACCTCCTACCATTGGCAAGGGGCAATTGAGGGCCGCAGCCCTGCGGGTGCCAGATCGAATTGACAAAAGTTCCCTGATTTGCCTAAAATTTAGCACAGTATTTCCCTGTCGTATTTTTTTTTTATTTCTTATATACATAAATAGACATACATACATACATACATACATATATATATATATATATATATATATATATATATATCTATATATATATATATATATATATATATATATATGATGGGTAGCTACTTGCAAACATAGTTAGCCTTCATCGTTACCTACCTAGAATGACTGCTATTCCTGTAGATCTGAAGTTTTGTAGATGTCAGCTATCATAAGTTCCAGCAATGCATGCATGCTTTTCTCTACAAACACTAGGCATATCAAGAACACTAACTATATGTTTTGCACTTTCAACTATCTTCTTATGTTCTTCCCCAGCAGCATGCTTTTCTAATTCTGATGTACCCCCCTTTCCGTCAGAATTACACAATTTACAGTGGAAATACATAGGCCCCTTGCCGCTTCTTGTCAGCCAACTTTTAAACAACGGGTCACTTTCCCATTTTTCTGTGTATTTCTGCGTATACGGCTGTCGTTTCCGCTTGGGTGGAGGACTAGACATGACTAATGTGTATTAGTAATAAAAACGAGAACTTAACTGTGTGACACTGTGAGACAGACTGAGGGAGAATACTGGTACTGGTAAGAAGCGGTACTTTGATGTCAGATGACAAGTATTCGAATACGAATACACCCAAATACTGTATTCAAATGTATTCGAATACGAATACCGAATACGAATACCCCATCCCTGGAGAGCACCAGTTGGAATGATTTATAGTTTATACGACCGGACGAATATATCCTACACGGGCTGGTCAGCTTTGGAGCTACTCTGACATTACCTCTTCGGGTGGTTGCAGGTCTCAGGGAGGTCACGAACGTCACGGTGCACGTTACGAGGCGCTGTTACACCGTAAAACATTCAGGATATAACGTAACAAAACCGTTGTCACACATGATCAAATAAATTCATTCCCTGCCAACTCTGCGATGTAAAATTTATCCCAGTTCTGCTGATTTAATCAATTGCCTTTTAAAGCTCACATCCGATTCCCCCGTCGCTGCAAACACACGAGCCGGACCGTCCGGATTTGTGGCGGCGATATTACGATTGAAGTCTTTCCCTTCCCGCCGGCGATCTGTGACCTTGCACAATCAGCCGAGAAGGTAAATCCCACTCCTCAATATGAACCGATGTGCAAACGATCCCAACTTGAGACAGTTATAGTCATCGGTGTTCATCCTCTCAGTAATTTTCGCCGATTCTCTGTCCTAAAATTCATTAAGTGGCCAATGAAATTACGCCCGGTGTACTTCCTGACATCAGCTTGAAAGGTGGTCTGCTGAGGGACGGGAAGGCTCGCACGCCGCCGCCGTCGCCGCCACCACACCTTCCAAATGCTCCTCATGCCAGGGGAACAAAATCAGGAAAAAATGAAGCTGATATGAAAATGAACTACTGTAGAATCAAACTTTTAAATTCATGCATTAATTCGATGACAGTAATTCAATTTCATCCATCAACTCAATTTTTCATGTTTTTTTCTCTGGCGTGTACTAATGGACATGGCGTGAACAAATTGGCAAACAGACGCAGCGTAGCATGAGCCTCACAGAGAAGCAAATCCTCTTCATCAAGGCGTCCTAAAGCCTCAAAAAGCTGATGATTCACGCCTAGTTTTAACACCTGATTATGTGCCTGGGGTGCGATCTTTGCGCCCGGTGTTTGCTGAGTAAACTGTGGACCCAGTCAGGCGGGGGATGCAAACACTGGGACTGCCGTTTGAAGGACATAAAGAGAACTCCGTGAAGAAGTGTTCAATTTGCTTTATCCTTCAATGCATTAGGTAAAAGTAAACCTTTATATGTTACGACTGAAAACAATCGTAAGATAAGAATCATGAAATATATGATAATGGACGCTATCAGAGTCAAATCAATGGTCATCTATCTGTGCCACAATCTGACGCGAGAACGTTTAACACATCCGCTTTTGCAGTAACTCTCGGAGCCAATATATACGTACGTGCGTGTTAAAGGGAACAAACCTGCAGTGAGGTGCATACATATAGGCTAGTGGGTAAAGGGCTCGAACATCACATCAGCGTGGAATCAGCAATCTGTGTGAACTAACGACACCCGCAGACCATCCGATGTCACGACCCACTGCTGTTCAGCGACTCCCAGAAAGAGTCTGGCCCGTCCTTACAAAGCGATCCTAGGACGAAAAGTCAAGTTGTCCTTGGATCAATCTGAGTATGCTTGCAAAACATATTTTGCTCTAGGGACCTGGCCTAGGTCGGCAAATATTTAGGAGAGATCAAGAGTTGCCCATGACAATTTTAGTATAAAGAATGGCCAACCTGCAGCACCACCGTAGACGCCACCCTAGAAACTATCGTCCCCGACAGGTGTTCTCAGGGAGTATAGTGACGATGAACTCATCCACAGATTTTTCCTGAACCGAATAGGAAAAGTTCTTAGGCGCAATATTTTGATAAAACAGTAACGTTAGAAAGGTAGAGTAATATGTCAAGTAATATGTCAGATTTTAGTGAGAAAAATATCACTGATACATAAAGAAAACATGGAGGCGCTGACGCGCTGCTCTTCCACCAAAACCCCGATCAACCCCTTCCCCTACACACACACACACACACACACACACACACACACACACACACACACACAACAAGAGAGAGAGAGAGAGAGAGAGAGAGAGAGAGAGAGAGAGAGAGAGAGAGAGAGAGAGAGAGAGAGAGAGAGAGAGAGAGAGAGAGAGAGAGAGAGAGAGAGAGAGCAGAGTACCCTCAGGCAATCAACTCCCTCCCAATGACGCTAAAAAAAGAGTAGCATTAAAACGCATCATTAGGGCTGGAAGCAATCATCGCTACTTTGGAACATGATTACTTCCGGTTACGGACCTTTCTGGATGGACGCGTTCATCTGTCTTCACTTGTCTTGAGAGAGAGAGAGAGAGAGAGAGAGAGAGAGAGAGAGAGAGAGAGAGAGAGAGAGAGAGAGAGAGAAAATAAAGGAAAAAAAGAAAAAGAAAGAAAGACAGAGAAAGGAACACAACGAGGCATACAAAACACACACACACACACACACACACACACACACACACACACACACACACACACCTCTCTCTCTCTCTCTCTCTCTCTCTCTCTCTCTCTCTCTCTCTCTCTCTCTCTCTGACACACATATGCTCAACTCGTGATTAAAACGAATAATGTGTAAATAAACTGTTTTAATTAATCGTCAGTTTTAATCGTTACCAGCGCCAAACATATTTCTTCTTTTTTTTTTAATGGCCAGTGATGCGGTGGCCTGCTTGGTAAATGTCAGCAGGTGAAAGGCGACACCTGCTGCTGCTGCTGGTCTGCCTATCGTCTCATTTCCTCCCGTTTTCTCCCCCTTCACCTTCACCCCTCTTCTGTTCATCCTCCCCCTTTCTTCTTTTTTTCTCTTTATTCTCTCTACTCAACCCTTCTTTTCCCCTTTCCCTTCTTCCCCTTCCCCTGTTGCTCTGCCTTTCGTCTCATTTCCTCCCATTTTCTCCCCCTTCCTCTTCCCCCTTCTCGTCTCATCTCCTCCCATCTTCTCCCCCTTCCTCTTCCCCCTTCTTCTACTCCTTCCCTTCATCTTCTCCTTCTCCTCCTTTTCCTTATTTTTTTTTCTTCTCAACCCAACTTCAACTCCTTCACCTTCTTCTCCTCCACCTCCTCCTCCTCATGGCTTTCTCTCCTCCTCAACCCTTCTTCCTCTTCCCTTTCTCCTTCTTCCCCTTACCCTTCCTCATCTTCATAATCTTTACATCTTCCTCATTATCACTTCATGGTAGATATGTAGGTAGATGCGTATGGAGATGACTAGGTAGGTAAGTAGACAAATTGGTATATAGGTAGGTATATGTGTATAAGTATATATGCATGTATGTATGTATGTAGGCAGGTAGGTAGGTATGAAGGTAAACAGGTAAGTATATATGAAGTTGGGTAGGCAAATAGGTAAGTAAGTAAGTACTAGTTAAATACTCTTTTACGGCAAAGGAGGTCCAACAGGTGAAAAACTCGACACGCAGCTCCAATAAAAAGATTACTAGGTATGTAGGTATTAAGTAGATAAGATTGGTAACATTTTTTTCTCTACGCCCTAATGAGTCCTTTTTTTTTTACAGCTAAGGAGACGGTTCAAGGGCGTAAAGAAAAAAAAAAATATATATATATATATATATATATATATATATATATATATATATATATATATATATCTCTCTCTCTCTCTCTCTCTCTCTCTCTCTCTCTCTCTCTCTCTCTCTCTCTCTCTCTCTCTCTCTCTCTCAAAAACACTAGTACAGTTATCGAAAATACCAAAAAAGAGACAAGAAAATATAAAACAAATCAATACCTACGTGCAGAGAAATAAAATACACAAAAAAAAACCTAGGAAATTACGTGAAATACGCGACTTGAAAGCAAAGGAGAATGACAACACAACCGAGAGAGAGAGAGAGAGAGAGAGAGCGAGGGGAAAAAATATGACGCCAGAGGAAAGCGACAGCCGACATCCTATATAACAACGGCTTTCAAAGAGAACTGGACGACCGCCTGCTGAGATAAGCCTGTCTGTCTTCCACGCCTGTTCCTCCCTTCCCTTCCCTTCCCTTCCTTCAGCCCTGCATCCCTTCATCCCTGTCTCATCTCACCCCTGCCCCCTTGCACTCATACCTTCATCTCTCTCTCTCTCTCTCTCTCTCCTATTCCTTCTTCCCCCTTTACACCCCTTCACATCCTTCCCATGTCCTTTCATCCCTGCCTTTCCTCATCGTCCTTCATCACTGCCCTCTTTTTCTCAAGTTTCCCCTAATACCTCTATCCCCTTCACCCCTTCACACCTTTTCCCTGTCCACTACACCCCCTGGCTTTCCTCATCTTCCTTCATCAATGCCTTTATTTACTCTAGTTTCCCCTCTCACCCCTGTGCCCTTCATCATAGGATTCCCTCACCAACCTGCACTGCTGTATCCCTGCCTTCCTCCTTCATTCCTTCCCTGCCGTTTCCTGTTTCATTCTTGTGTTCCCTTCACACCTATATGCACGTAGTTTCTCTTTCCTCTTCATTTACCTATATACACCCTCTCCTTCCTTCCTTACTTACTTACTTTGTTCCCTCCTCCCTTCCCTTCAATTTCCCGTCTCATCCTTGTCTTCCCTTCACTCCCATATCCATGTAATTCCTCTTTTCATTTTATTTACCTCTATCCATACCTTCCTTCCTTCCTTCCTTCCTTCCTTCCCTCCCTCCTTCCTTCCCCTTGTTTTCTTCTCACCTCCCCCCGTTTTCTTTCACCCGTGGATTCCTTCATTCATCCCTTTCCCTTTTACCGCTTTAATCCCTTTCATTCACGTCCCTTCAACACCCTTCTCCCTTCCTTCCCTCAGTCCATCTTCATAACCAGATCCCTCCCCCCATCTCTCTCTCTCTCTCTCTCTCTCTCTCTCTTACCAGACCAGACTTTTTTTCCCCATTGTCCTCCGCCACACCACTCCTCAACCGCCCCTTTCTGAAGCCAGCCTCCTCCTCCTCCTCCTCCTCTAACTTTGCCCCGCCCATCTCCACACCGCCTAGTCCTATCCAACACAGCCCTTCACAGCATACTCCCACGGATATCATGTTACAGCCTCTCTCTCTCTCTCTCTCTCTCTCTCTCTCTCTCTCTCTCTCTGACCCCTACCCAGCTCTATTATTTTCCTGTTCCATTACATATTTCTTTATTTTTTTCAATTTCAACTTTTCCTTTTATCTCCTGACAGTTTTCCTCTCTCCTACTTTCCTTTTAGTTGCTGTTGTCTTCTCTTCCACTTTCTCTTTCGCTCGGTCTTTAAATCTTGATTTCTCGCGTTTGGCCTTTCTTTTTTCTTTTATTTTATTTTTCTTCTTTATCCTTTCACTATGATTCAGTTTTCTCTTACACTTTCCCTTTCTCCTTATCTCTTCTAACTCGCGTTTCACATTTTCCTTTTCCTATTCGTTACTATCTTTACCCTACTTTCCCTTTCGCTGGGGGGGCTTCGTGGTGCAGTGGTTAGCACACTCGGCTCACAATCGAGAGAGCCCGGGTTTGATTCCCGGGCGGAGTGGAAAAATTTGGGCGGCTTTTCCGATACCCTACGCCCCTGTCCAACCGGCAGTGAATGGGTACCAGGTATTAATCGGGGGTTGTGTCCCGTCTCCTGGGGTCTGTTCCCTTCTCCTATAATTCCTTCCCCCTCCTGTCTCTCTCCGGCATATGACCTCAGATGTTGCGCCGACTAAACGAAACTTTCATTTTTCCCTTTCGCTGTGTTTCCCCGTTTCACACTTTCCTTTTTTCCCTTCATATTTTCACTTTTATTTCTCGCGTATCACCTTTTCGTTTCTCTCTCCACTTTCTCTTCCTCTCACTCTCTCTTCCTCTTCTTCCATTTTCTCAATTTTTCCTTCGTCTCTCCTTTCCCTTCTCCCTTCCTAAAATCTCCCCTTTCTCTTATACTTTCCCTTTCTCTCTTATCTCTTACCCTTCTTCCTCTTCCTTAGCTTTCCCATTTATTCTCCTTTCCCGTCTCCCCTTCCGGTATTTTTCCTCCTTTCTCTCTTCCTTAGCCCCTTGAACTTCCCCAGCCTCTCTCTCCTTCTCCCCACCCCATCTCCCACATTTACTCTCCCTTTACTCTCCTCTACTCTCTTTTCTCCTACTCCTTCCACTCTCACCTCTCTCACCGCTAACAACCCCGTGAAATAAGGTGAAAACAGAACAGCAGAAAAACAGCTTAATGGAAGGGTAATGGGGTAGAGAGCAAAATTAAGATGACCATAACAATATTGTGACAAGACATCTGAAAACAGGGATATGCCACGTTCAAGGAGGTATCGTAGTAGTTGCAGTAGCAGCAGTAGATGTAGTAGTAGTAGTAGTAGTAGTAGTGGTGGTGGTGATAGTAGTAGTAGCAACATTAAAAGTTAACAGCTGGAAAAGAGGAGGATGGACTGCGCCAGGAGCAGGAGGGTATATAAACTGTAACGATTGCTCGTCCCGAATCACAAACCACCATCTCCATCCTAATAACGAGCCCCAACCATCAGACCTCGACACCTCAACACCTCGAACGAAGCAAGCCGGGCTTATAAGGACCCGGCCTGCCAGTAGAAAAGCAGTCTAGCCTCATCGGCTGTTAAGGTGTCTACCTCTCCCTGGATTTACATCACACAGCGACATCATCTCCTTGGCGGTAAAGTACAAGGACGGATATACCGAGGAGGATACATCACCTATTGTTGCTTGTTTCATTGTTTTTGTTCATCTCACCCTGTCACTAAGGGTAATTACTTATCATACCTGGGATTATATTCTTTGATCTGTGTAAAATTAAGTATGTGTAATTTAAGTATAATTAAGTGTCTTTAATTTAACTGTTGTTTTACTTTAGAGTTGTTATTCACTAAAAGCTGTCACCCCTTCGTTTGGTGACGTAACAATACTCAGGAGAACTTGGGGGAGGAGGAGGAGGAAAATTCGACCTAGAAAGTTTCAAAACGGTAAAAAAGCATTGGTAGATAAAAAAAAAATAGAAAATGGAAAAAGAAAAGATGACAAAATAGGTAATAACGACAGAGGAGGAAGAGGAGGAATAAATAGTTAATAATTTGTATGCGTCGTCTCACACACACACACACACACACACACACACACACGGAGTAAAGGCTTGGAAGCTATTTGGCAATCTCGCCACACCTCTCCTCCTCCTCCTCCTCCTCCTCCTCTTCCTCCCTGTCCCCGCATCACGTCATAGCGAGGAGGAGGAGGAGGAAGCGGAGGAGGAGAGGGAGGAAGGATTCACACTACCGGGGTTTTCCAGACCCTTTTCCTTCTTCCGCCCACTCATTCCTCTTCTATCCTCTCATCGCCTCTTCCCTCCTTTCTTCTCCTCTCTACCCTTCTCTACACTTTTTTTCTCACTCTTACACGACCTCTTTTCATCCGCAAGTTTACTACGCTATGAATATACAACATGCATACATACATATATACAAACATGAATGCATATATATACGTCCATTCACTCATACATAAATTCATATGCGTACACAGACACACACAAACAAACGTGCCCTTGTATATGTGCACCCAGACACTGCAATGAACGGTGTGTGTGTGTGTGTGTGTGTGTTCGGATATAAGTAGAAAACTAATTAGCACATTATCCAACATAAACAACGGCATTTTTTCAAGTAATTATACAACAGTTGATTGCTTCACACACACACACACACACACACACACACACACACACACACACACTAAAACATACGCAAGTGACGGTTCAATCTCCATCTATTAACTCGAGAAAATTCTCACTTAATTCCTCTCCTCCAATTTTTTTTTTTTTTTTTCGATTTCCGGCTGAGGAGTAACTATGTCCATTTGCTCCTCCGTTCTCTCTCTCTCTCTCTCTCTCTCTCTCTCTCTCTCTCTCTCTCTCTCTCTTTCGTTTCTTCTCTCCTTTCTCTCTCTTCAACTTTTCCTTTTTCTCTTCCACTTCTTCCCTTTCCCAAAATTTCCCTTCGTCTGTTTCCTTTCCCCTCTCCCTTTCTAAACCTTTCCTTCTCTCTTCCTCTTCCCCTCCTTCCCTTTCCCAAAATTTCCCTTCGTCTGTTCCCTTTCCCTCTCTAAACCTTCCTTTCTCTCTTCCTCTTCCCCTCCTTCCCTTTCCCAAAATTTCCCTCTATCTCTTCCCTTTTCCCTCTCGCTTTCTAAATCGTCCCCTTTCTCTACCACTTTCCCCTTTTATACCTTCGTGAGGGGAAAAGATGCAGGAAGGAAGGGAAAAGGAAGAAGGCAGGAAAATCGGGAAGAGGGAGAAGTGACGGGAATGGATGCATGGGAAAAAATAAAGTGGATGAGGACGGAGGGAAGGAGTAGGAGGAAGGAAATGGAAAAGAAAAGAAGAAAAAGAAGATGGAATGGAGAAGCAATGGCAAGGAAGAGAGATCGAGGATTAGGATTACGAGGAGGAGGAGGAGGAGGAGGAGGACATCGACAACGAAAAAAAAATGGGGGGAAAAACGAAGATGATAAAAAGAGAGAGAGAGAGAGAGAGAGAGAGAGAGAGAGAGAGAGAGAGAGAGAGAGAAAAGAGCGAATAAACGTGTAAACAGGAAAGTGAGTAGGAAGCAGAGGCGCGCAAGATAAAAGCTAAAAATAATGAAAAAAAAACAAGTAAAAGATTGATACAAAGGATGCAGACAAACGGAGACAAAATATGAAAGCAAGAGTGAATCCTATCGTGACTCACAGTGAAGGAATGAGGAAGGAAGGGAGGGGGAGGGTCTCTCTCTCTCTCTCTCTCTCTCTCTCTCTCATATGATAAATCGCCAATACTCCCCCCACACTCTTCCTCCCTCTCTCCCTCCCTCTTCATGTGTATAAGGCTTCCTCCCTTTCTCCCTCCCTCCGTTCCATCCTTCCTCCTATTCTCTCTTCTTTCCTCCCTTCCGTTCCTTTCCCATCCTTGTACAAATAACTCAACGTCTTCCTCTCCACCTTAACTTTAATCCAACCTCAAACAAGCCATGGATAAGAACTTAACTAAAACACACACACACACACACACACACACACACACACACAGTTAAGCGAGTGAATAGGTTCCAAGATTTACGGTCCTGAGAACCAAGAGAGAGAGAGAGAGAGAGAGAGAGAGAGAGAGAGAGAGAGAGAGAGAGAGTCATGTATGTTATGTCATGTAGTTGAGATAAACGATAAACAGCGAGCGGAATGTAAAGGAAGAGTAAGTACAATTTTCTAAGAGTGAGGGAGAATGTTTTAACGTTAGGCAAAAAACAAAAACGTCTATCTAAAGACGTTGCCGAGAGAGAAGGAAGAAAAATAAAGAGATCGATTGAGAAACGGGAAAAAAAGGGCGGAAGAAGACACATGGCGAGTAAGGCAAACAGGCAAAGTGTTTAGCATGAGCAAGAGTTTACTTCGTTATCCGTCCTATTTTGGGTTAAGGAGAGACGACGCCCTGTTTACACGAAGGATGGAAGGTGTGTGTGTGTATGTGTGTGTGTGTGTGAAAGAAATTACTAAAGACACAACCCTTTCAAGAACGAACACGTAATAATCCGTATAAGATGACACGCCAGAAGTATTTATAGACAGTACAATAATGTCCAATTTATAAACGGATAACGTGTCTAAAGGTGGCTCAGGAATACGTGTCTTTCCTCACGACACCAAGCTGAAGAGGAGAAATATGGATGGTTGTTGAGAGCTAGCTATATATACTAGTCACTCGCACGCGCTGCTCTCACCACGGTCAGGCTTACACACACAGACACACACACACACACACACACACACACATAAGGTTCAAGTTTTAATAATACAAAGTGAAAAAATATAAAAACTCAAAACCAATAAAATACTATATACATTAGGCTCTATAATAAGACAAAAAATCGATATACATACCTTTTAAACACAAATTACGTGAAAAAAACATCAGAAAAAAATAAGAAAATCAAAGGAAATTAAAAGTATACTATAACTATTCATATTACCCTCAATGACGATACATGAATATTAGGAAAACCTTAGCACATACACAAAAAAATACTTAAAATAAAGGGAGATATATTACGGAAGACTTTCGCAGCTGCTTCCGTGTATGGGACAGCTGCACTACACTTGCTGCTCCTTCTGTCTCCAGCTATAAGTACACTTGCTGCTCCTTCTGTCTCCAGCTATAAGTGACTTTCCTCCAGAGTGCTGCCCTCTACGTGGATGCAGCTTTAAGAGTATACCCCATTACAGAAGACTACGGCCCATGTTCTTAATGTACCGGGCTCCCATTACGACTGTTCCAAGGTCATAAAGAAGATTAACCGGATTTTCACGAGTGATTTTCCCATTCAAGATGTAGAAGTCGAATAAAACTATCATTAGGATCACAAAAGTCCATAAAAATCCCAGCAACTTAAACGAGAGACTTTTCAAACAAGCGAACTGAGATGCCGATACGTTCAAGAATACGGTCTTATGATCTCCCTTTTCTCTCAACCAGCAATTCAATATAACAACAGAAAAAATAGAAAACCTTTTTCAATTACAAAAATGGATTATTCATCGTTCTTTTTACACTCTTCCTCTCTCGCGTCTCATCACAGCTGCATTGTCTTCGCCCAGGAAGAGGTGATGCAATTTCCATTACGTTTACTCCTCGAGACAGCAAAGAAGAAAAGCCCCCACGCACACTGGCCCCACGCATTCCCCTTCTCCCCGCCTCCTCTCAAGTAGTCCCTCCACGCACACCTCTCCCACCCTCGCCGCCTCCACCCCTTCCACCTCCTCGTCAGTAGGTACACCGAGCTCCTCCTCCCACGTCCCTCGCGTTCACCTTTAATTAACCTTATTACTGCGCGTTGCAACAGCCGCGTGAACAGGCCTGAGAGTGTGTGTGTGTGTGTGTGTGTGTGTGTGTGTGTGTGTGGTGAAAGAGATGACAGGGTAAAAGTATGTGGAGAGAGAGAGAGAGAGAGAGAGAGAGAGAGAGAGAGAGAGAGAGAGAGAGAGAGAGAGAGAGAGAGTGCGCAAAACTCTGCCAGTACACATTGCCATGCACACAGGAATGAAAACCCTACAAGCACTACACGAGGGGTGGCCGGCAACAGGAGGCAGACTGCAGGGTGGCCAGGGCAGGGCAAGGAGTAAAACAGGATCACTTCACAAATTGATAACTAAATGCCAGCAGACGGAAGGCAAACAGATCTTAGTGTTGTTAAAAGGCTTGAGGTGATACTTCAAAGGTGGGTCTCTGTAAGCAGTCTGAAGAACGTGGAAAAAGTGGAGGGAAGGTAAGCAGCCCCATGCAACACTCCGGCCTCCCTGCGCCTCGCACCGCCCGGGATATGCTCTCCTGAGGCATGAACAAGTAATTGTTTTCAGAGGTAAAATTGCGCTGAGTGCAAATAACCCACTTCATTACGATGAATTTATTTCTAATTAAAACCTTAAATATGGTACTAAGAGCCCACAGTAATTGTTTCATTAGGTAATTAATAATTTTCTTTCGTAGTAAAGTAATAAAAATATATAATGATATATACCTTCCCCTGATATATATTTGTTTAGGTCTTCATGTTAGTGAGATTGTTCCCAGCCGATCAAACACTTCCAAGAACAACATATTCAACAAGAAGCCCTTGCACACCTAATAACACCCTAATTGCAAGGCAAATTCAGCGTCAACATATAATCTTTATTTATGATGGTGTGTGTGTGTGGGGGGCGCGCACAAGCACGAGCAAGGATGAATAAACTAACATTCGGTGTGCTAATATCACGTAACACAAGATCTCGGCTGTTGATGCGCAACTCTTTTCTACAGAGAAAACCTTGAAGCAATTTCTGCACTGCAGCACACAGAATCTGATCACGTAGCAGCAAATTTTTTTTTAAATAAATAAATAAATAAATGCCGATAATTCTCATTAACTACCATTTTAGGATAAATTTTGGGCTGTAAAACCGAAATAACAAATGATAAGAAATTATACACGCCAGTTGTGGAAATCCTCCACCTAAAGAAACACCTTCACTGCTTAAGAATATTTTTCTTTTATTGTCATCGTTTTCATTCTGCCAAGCATAGCGTACTAAGCTCGCCATGCCCATAGAGGGAGATAGAGTGGAAGGTGCCAGAATTTTCTCATTTATACACTCCAACACGACCACCGCGTGTAACGAAACACACGAGAAATTAATCCAGACAAGGAAAGGTTTTGCCGGCCAAAGAGGTACCTACCCTCCCTCGCAAAGTGAGTTATGGGAGGCTCGCCCATCAGGCAAGTCGCTGCACTACAGACGAACTACAGCACGGCCTGCAGACGCCACGCAGCGCCTCTAAAACTTTAGGATTCATAGCGAGGGATACAAGGAGCTGCGAGGGATGGACGAAGGATGAGGCAGAGATGAGGGAATGTGGGAGAGGAGTAGGTCATGAAGGCTGAGAGAGAGAGAGAGAGAGAGAGAGAGTCGATGAGTCAGGGTTATCTCCGTGGATGAGTCTGCATAGCCTCGCCTTTACGTGTTTTAGGGATCAAGTCTGCGATGATTGAATGGGAATTTCCAGACTTTTTTTCTTCTTCATTTAAAACAACTTTTACTTACATTGTACATTCGTCCTGGCATTCACTAGAGATTTCCCACAATCTCTCTCTCTCTCTCTCTCTCTCTCTCTCTCTCTCTCTCTCTCTCTTCGAACTTCTGTAAATTTCTTCCTTAACTTCTTTCTTTCATTAACTTTTTCTTCTAAGCTACAACCACTTCGCTCTCTCTCTCTCTCTCTCTCTCTCTCTCTCTCTCTCTCTCTCTCTCTCTCTTCCCCCCCTTTACTTGCACCACTACCCTATTGGCCATTCCAACACGCACTCACTAGCTTCCTGACCCCAATCGTGCACTGCAATCATAAATTTATCCCCATCGGTATTGTCTCACTTTTTACCTCGCACCTACTATCCCCATTCCACACAGGTGAATGTGCAAGAAACCCATGGACACGTAAACATTGAAAGGCTAAACCAAACACCCATCACCACCTAACCTGATATATGGAGAGCTACAGTGGGCAGCAAGAAAATGGAAGCTAATGGATGGGGATGTTTTCTAGTAGGCTAAAGATGGCGAAATGAGGGTATAAAAATCATATGAAAATGCTAAATCTATGTATGAGACAACGAATGGAAGATGCATTAACAACAATATATGAAAACAAAGCATCATAGAAAAGAAGGCCGAGAAGCTACTGTAACGATGGAGAAAAAAATACTATAGCTACTATGCCCCTGCAGAATCTCTCTCTCTCTCTCTCTCTCTCTCTCTCTCTCTCTCTCTCTCTCTCTGAACTACCTAAACACCAAACCATCAATCAGCTTCCTCTCTTCCCTTCCCTTTCATCCCCAAAAATAACAACAAACAAACAATCATTCAATCAACCTAGATCCACGTGGTCACACACACACACACACGTATAAAGTGACACCCAGCCAAGCACAAGGAAATTATGGCAGGCAAAATCTTATTGAGAGGTAGCAAATGTCACTCAACCTTCACACACCCAACTCCTCTCCCACACCTCTTCCCTCTCCCACCCCACAGCTGCCAGCACCACCCACCCTCGCCACTCCTCCCTCACTCGCTCGCCGGCTAACCCCGTTTTAGTGATTGCTGGTCGCCCCGTGCATCAAAGCAGGTTGTCAAGGAACACAGTGGTCTGTTACCGACGTAGACTCTTGTCTGTTGGGAAAGTTTTCTCTCAATGAAATGGTTCCATCGAGGGACTGACCGACAGTCCCTTGCTGGCTAACTGGCTGGTTGGTTTTTAACTATACTTGGATGGTTGAGAGCCGAAACTATCAAAAGTTCACTGACAGCAGCAGTGAAATTCACGTTAGTCATGTTTTGTGGGAAAATTACCAAGTGACAACGAGTTATTCCTTCGCAGATTGCCATTAAATGTCCCGTAAATGATTGGTCATTCAGTGACCAGTCAAAAAAAATAGAGGAACTGGTTACTCTACCACACCAACACAGGACCTTTAAATTTCCAAGTTCATGACAGACCTGCGTGGTCGTCCGGCATGCCGAGGTGACAGTGTACAGGTTATTCACCGCACAGAAGGAAAACAAAAGTGTACACGCGTGGGATAAAACAGAGCCACACACAAAATAAAAGCACCGGCCGGAGGTACTTTCCCGTTACTCCCACATTCAGTGATGCATACGGAGGAAAATCGATGGTGACAGTCGCTGCTATGCACGCTGCCACAGCCTACCTCGGCGTGCCCGGGCACGAGAGGTCTCGCCAGCTGGACACTTGGCTGGTGGCGGCACGGGCACCACGAAGCTTGGAGTCACCAGTGACAGTGACGGAGGAAGGAAGGAAGCGAGTCCAGTCCCGTTAGTACGAACACTCACTTGTACAGCCAACACTCACCTTGCTTCCGGACTGGCATCTTGACAGGCCGATATATCCACAGAAGAGGACGTAGGATTTACCAAGCGAATGTCTCCACGAGACTTGACCACCGAGAGGCAAGGTCAGTGTTACGATGCCTTCGCCACCACAACACTCAAACCATCGACCCGGCACCGATTTTACAGGAGTTCTCACAAAATCACACTGAAACCATAATTTCTGCACTGTCGTAGGGAACAAGGGGCACTTTAACAAATCAGTGGGCTACACCTCACGCCAGAGACCTTCACTTATCTGCACGTACACCGGGGAAACACTCAGCACGGCGGCGACAACCGAGGCTCGCCACCCTACAGTGATGGCGCTCGGCGGACGGGGAGTTTGCGCTCTGACCCCTCACACGGCACACGCGCGCACACATACACGCATACATTTTGTTAAGTGCTCCCAAATAGACAGTTCTGCCTTTCTCTAGTATACCGTCTAAGTAACCTTACTACGCAGTTATTTAATCATTCATCAGATGTAAGTTCTGGAGCATCGTTCTTTTGGCAACTCGAGTCCTGGTGGTGGCAGTCTCTGGCAGGTCTCCTGGATGAAGCCTCATCAGCTGGAACGCGAGTTGTCATGTTTGGATATTTTCACTTAATATCTGCAAAGCTTTAAGTTAAGCATTCTCCCAACTACTTTGAAGAATTAAGCCTCTGCGACTGGAGTCTGTTCAGTGTGATGGTGGGTTCCCTGAAGGATGAGGTGCCCCAATGTGTCATATCGTACTAAGTTTGCTGAACTAAACGATCGGATTCAGAAATTTAAGTTCAGGTCGTTTACATCACCGAGCCGCCGGTTTTACTACAAGTATGACATGCGGTAGTATTACTCGACAAGGCCCAAAACTGCTTCCTATCCCATTACCGCTAAACATGGACTGTGCCATAACACAGATTCTCAAACTTCCCGACTGCCGATCAATATGTAACACACCAGTACCGCCCCACTTTGTCTCGCTCCTGAATGAGCCCTTCGTCACCACCCCCCCCCCCCCCCCTTCCAAATTGATTTTTGTATATAGCACAGTAGTGTTCCAACCACTGGGTCACTCACCCAGCCTTTGTCGGCGCTTTGAAGCAGCCGTGCTGATTCAGAAGCGCACCCTGTCACCTCTGTCGTACTAAGACGCCACTGCATGCACTCCCTGACCGAGCCTTCAACAGTCCACACCATAAAGCAGTGGTATTCATTGCGCGGCTCAGAGCCAGCTGGCGGCGTCATGACTCAATCAACGGCTCTCGAAAAAAATATAAATTAAATTAAAAAAAAAAAAATATAGAAATAATTTAATAATTTATCAAGAAAGATATATATTTTCATGAGGTGAGAAGACAAAAAAGTCACAGTAAGTAACATTCTAACATCCCTGCCCTAGTCGTACAGAAATCAGAATCATACTACTACTAAACTCTAATTACTATATTATATTACTGCATTGCACTCCTTAGCCTTAATAGTACTAGTTAATTTAACTTGCAGTAGCTGAGCTGCTGCTATCAATGTGTTAAATCAATGTGTTCTACCAAAAAAATTAGAATAACACTGCCATAAAGTGTCTTCCATTAAGAATTTGAAGAATTTACATACTAAAATGCTTTCACTGTAATTTGATGTTAAATGGTAGTCACCCATTTCTGTTGAGGAGCAAGAGTGAGGAGCACACGTGGTCCCCTTTTTTAAGTGTACTTCCCCAAATCTCTTATAAGGCAATGAAAAATGCCCTGTCAGGCTCCGGTCTTGGCCTTGCTCAGGCCGAGATTTTTCCACGACATTGGAGCGGTTACTGTCCCCCCTTGAGCAAGGGGGATGGGGTGTGTGGCGTGTGCATGGAGGTCCCAGCAGAACCCAGAGATCGACTATAATCAGCTTCCTCTCATCGGGAGGGTACTTAATTACTGACGATGAGGAGTCCAGCTAGTGATCAGCCCGTGGTGAATTACCCACTGTAGTATAATGGGTAGCGTGCTCGCCTCACAACCGAGGGATTCCGGGTTCGGTTCCCCAGCGGAGTGTCCATTCAATAGTGAATGGGTACCGGGTGTCAGTCCCTGGTGTGTGGGGGCGTGAAGTTTCAGCCGTACCCAGAAAGCAATCACTTCTGAGCTCTGCACTGATCTCAATCGGGGAGAGTACTGACTGAGGAATGCGAGTCTATTGCGTGGTCAGACCATGGTAAATTACACACACACACACACACACACACACAAACTTTAGGCTGTCAGTCCTGTTCCGTAGCATTTTTTTTTTTTTTTGTGCATGTAAATGACAGTTTTGGTAATGGATAAAAAGTGTGATATAAATCCCTCTCAAAGATACTCCAAGCTAGTAATTTTCATGGCCTCATATAAATTCTCATTGTTCTAACATTTAGAAATAAATTAAGTAACTGTTCCGGGATTCGTGAGACATTAATGATTTCGGAAAGTTTCACAACTTTTGCGAAGTCCTTCGGAACCCATTAAAGGCGACGCTGTAATGATTGAACCAGCAATTAATGAACGCTCGTGGTCTTAGCACATCAAGGTTAAAGATAAAACAATGAAAATATATGTATTGCTATCCCTAGGTAAACTATAATGGATCGAGTGTACTCCAAGCAAGCACCATACTGGAGTGACGAGAGGACTCTTTGCTTCTATATAATAATCGTGTGACTGAAATACCCATACTTTCAATTAATTTGCATAAGCAGCTATATTATTGAGAAAAGGGAGGACACGGGTTTCGCGTCGAGTAGGGGAAAAGTCTCGTCCGGGCGCGTTGTCTCTACAAGGATAGCTGCTCCAGGCAGTATGGTTTACACGCAGAGCTTTGGCACTCCAAGTTCCACCCTAGGACCGACCCATGCAACTACAGACGGAGAGAAGGGGAACATAAAACCAGACCGTTACTCCGTGGTGTGCATTGTGCCCCGAAGTAATGAGCCTTATTCACTACAGGTTCAATGCCTGAAATGATGGAGATGAGCGCCGACGCAACACGCACCTACAGTCCCCCTGACTTAACCTTTTACCTTATAGAAATACGTAGGGCGGTCAGCATTGAGAATAGAGACTAACAATATAGACAGAAACCGTTCAAGAGACCGTCCATGGTGATTTAAGAGTTAAAAGATATAGTTGAGACATCAAAATTAATAGAAGCAAATAGATGGAAGTCCAACGTTGCAGAAAGACCCATAAAAGAGTTTATGAGCAAAAACTTAATCAGCCAAGCGAAAACAAAAAGGTAGTCTTGAATGAGGAGAAAGGATAAAAAAAATGGTAAAAAGGGATCGGCATGAGCAATTGAGCAAGAAATCGTTCTTGGGGGTTTACGACGAGGTTCAGAGATAGGTAGATGATCAAGGGCGGGCGTGCCACTGGGTGGGAATAAGAGAAGGTGCGAAAGAGCCAGAGCAGGAAGCAGGGCAGTAGAAGGAACATCTGAGCAGGAGGATGAGAGGTTGAAGAAGTGAGGAATGAAGAGGCAAGAGGGAATCACAGGTAGTCATATGGAAAGGGGTGCTCGAATAAATTTGTAGTCATGAAACAGAACAGAGAAAGAGGGGGAAGAGGGAGAGGAAGGATTGGAAGGCATGATGATTGGAGGAAGGAGCAGGGGAGTGGAAAGGTCGGGAGGACAAAAAGTGGTTAAATAATCCCCCTAATCTGGGTAGCTATGATCATATAACTCTGCTAGGGACACAAGAGATCGCTACCTGTGTGGAAACGAGAAATAATGACACAAAAATTTAAACAAACTCACACTGCACCATTTTTTTCTTCAACGTTGTTGCAAGAAAATGGAATAAACTCCTACCTTCAGTGATCCACTGCAACATGATTACTTCAATTAAAAACAAACTCGACCGCCACTTCCTCCATCTTAATATTCGCTAATAAGGCTCACACTAAGGAAAAAAGTGGACAGTGGGATTCTCAGGGAAGGGTAGATTTGTGGGACAAGGACTGGAGCCTAAGGCTGGAGAGTAGACATAAGATCTTCCCTCTGGCATCAGGCAGTGATTCCCCCAAAGCCTCGCCACAGCAACAACAGCCTTGGAGAGGATGGGGAGGAGGAAAGCAGAGCAAGAAAACAGCGCACCAGGATACTCTCGAGAAATTAGATGTGAATAGAAAGAATAAGAGTGATTTTTTACTTTTCTGCATTATTAGTGGTTACCAGTAATAATGATAGTAAAGGTATAGTTGAGTCGAAAGCTATGCTGTGCGTAGCCTTGGCGCTCATCTCCGTCTCATTGATCCTTTAGCCTGTGATGGGTAAGAACCGACTACCCTAGGAGAAAGGGCATTACATGACATATGGGTACCTTCAGCTTACCTTCACATGGTTTCCCGTGGCACACATTTAATAACAAGCCTGAGAGGGAGAATGAACAGCTGAGTCGAGTTGAGCCGACTGCCCTGGCCTGGACTGAATCAGAAACAGTGTATTCATTAGCTTGGCATTTTAGCCACTACAACACGGAGGCGACAAAAGAACAGTGTTGATGTTGACTGATTCTTTGGTCTTGAAGTCCAACAGTTAGGTACTCTTCTACTCCCCAACAGATACTAAGAACCAAATATTCCTGCATGATGGCTACAATGTACTACATTATTAATCTTGACCGAAAAGAAAATGTAAATAAAATGAATGCAAATTAAATGTATGTAAATCAAATATATACTAATAAAATATGCAAAGCTGAACAAGTACCCAAACAGTTAAGTAATTTTTGGTACATAACTACCAACAAACTATACTTCTAAGGCGAACCTTCAGCTGGGTTTCAGCAAGTCACCTGAGCAGTAGCATCTTGGCCCTACCTTCCACCATAAGCATGTTCCTTCTGTAAGTTTTGGGTCTGTCTCTAAATCATAGGTATCCTGATGCCCAGAAATAAAAGAATAGCATACAGATATATACAAACAAAATTTGAATTATGTGATACACAGGAGTGAAAGAAAAGCATACTGAAACATATACACCAACACCTCCACAAATTAATGTATTGATACCCTAAATTGAAATATATATATACATTTTATAGATATATGGCATAGGAATACTTAATAGACCTGAGTTCCCATGCGGTGTCCCTATATCCAGATATGAAATAACAGTATTAGGATACAGGCAAACACAAAAAGCTCCCAAATGACCCAAATTTCAACTTAACTCAAGCTCACCTTCATTGTTTACTTTGTTATTTTTTCTAATAAAACCATTTATTTTATGATATACCACATCAGTGGAAAAATTTTCAAGACAGAAAATTACACGGTGGGAACAGCTTATTGGTACATGTTACCCAGACTAGCGTACAATCTTAAGTACAGATATTAACAAATGAAATATTGAAATTTATCATAATTTTATTATTATATATGCATACATATAAAAAATTATAAACTTAATATATATGACCCTTATACCCAGAGATGATAAGTGGGTTTCAAAGAAAAGTATATGTACACGGTTTAATTTTCGTAACAGGGTCAAAAAATAAAATATATGTTGTATATTTAAGAAAATTATGAAAAAAAAAAACGAACATGAAACACCTTAATACATGACTGGTGAACTGGTTGACACTGACATGAGTGGTAAACAGAGAGCTGCAAGGCTTCACAAACTACCTTCAACTTCCTACAGGGTGACAGACAGCCTCAACTTTCTGAAACTTCGGCACAAAGAAGCAAAGGATTTAGAAGCTGTTGTAAGAGTTCCACAAATCCAAAAAACTTCATGTTCCATGTTCGATTTTTACTATGTACTGTATATTTAAGGGTCACATCTGATTATTCTGCATTCCTCCTTCCAACACAATCTTGACAATGAGCTTGATGCCAAACCATCCTGTCTAGCTGTTAAAATACTGTAACTCAAAACATACTATCCATAAGAGCTCATCCCTGAAATTAATTAGTTATAAAGCAGATTTTAAAGTACTTAATAGTTACTACTGTTGATATGTGAAATACCAATGTGATAATTTTTTTTCTAAAACAAATGTAGGCTGTTTTATATATATATATATATATATATATATATATATATATATATATATATATATATATATATATATATATATATATATATATATATATATATATATATATATATACACACACACACACACATACTAATGAATTTATTAATAATGGCCACAGTTATTCATAAAGCTAGAGTAAAATGACAATTAAATATTAATACTTTGGTAAAGAGTTCACAGTTGTTAAACATGAGAAATCAGCATAGTACAAAATAATAATAGAATTAGTGACTATTGTGATACACTTGCATTCCTGTAATTATATTGTTATACATACCTAATGGCTAATTAGGCCTTAATTACCCATTGTTTACCTCAAGGTGTCCCAGTTATGTTACAAAAAATAGTAATATACAATATGCTTTAAGGCACCCTAAGGAACAAGGCATTCTGAAGTGTATGAACATTGACTTACACTGTAATAGAAAAAGATATACAATATATATATGTATATATAGCATTTACCAGGACCACTAAATTTAAATTAGGTATATTAGTTCTAAAAAGAGTTATTTATCCAACACACAAGGTTGCAAATAAGCCTCAAGAGAACTAACTAACTAAATAAAGGTGATCTGTGCCACATGATAAAGAAAGCGTCTTACACTATTACTACATAGTAAAACTGGGAGAGAGAGAGAGATAGAGAGAAAAGGCTCGTTGCTGTTTTTTCTGGAACGTGCTGTGGTGTGTTGCTTATCTCACACTCCCGGTTTAAGGCCACTTCGGAGAGTAAACAACTGATAAGATACATTGAAAATGGCAGTTGTTAGAGTAACAGACATATAAAAAAAATCAAGGTACCTACATTGCAATACAAAAATAAAAATGCTGTGTATATCTAAAGAGGGTTTTCAACTAAGTAAATTCATAAAAATGGACCATATTTTTGTAGTGAAAGGTCTCCACTCCCCATTTTGCTTTAAGTAAGTGAGGTATCTGAAGTCAAACTGATCATATCAGGGAAACATGTATTCTCACATGACAAAATTCATAGGGAACAATTATTATGAAGTAGACCAATTGTGATCAGGGGCAAATTTGAACAAAATGCATCATTTACATAATCCTTTCCTCAAATGAATCCCACTGAAAGACAAACTCTGAATATTCAAGAATACACAATACTCACAATCACACTTGAAGTAGATGAGAAATGTTCAATTTGTACGCACCAGGCACACCTTTAACAACGAACCTTTCTGTGTGGAGAGAAATGTCTGGATACAAAACAACTGCAAACATTAACTATACCTATAATAAAAAGAGATAAATCATCTTTGAGGCAAACACAGTTCATCCAACAGTCTGAGTGTACTTGTACAGTCCAAGAGCCCATGAAGCTTTCCACACATCTATAAACTCCAGAGAACTTACATGGCTCACATGTGGTCATGCAGACTAGCCTTCTTAGCACGCCCTCCTAAGCTGTCTGAATATTGGTCACATTCCTCTACAGTCTACTTGAAAATCCTTTAATAAAAACGTGGACAGTAATTGATCCTTGTGCTCGTGACTATGAAACTGGCAAAGCATCACAAATCTTGGAAAGTAAATCAGGTTAAGTATACTGCTTCAAATGTTAAAGTCTAATATAAACTATCAATAATGAGCAAATGAACCAAACACATCTACATTAATAATAAATGTTAAGTGAATTGGGCACAATGTAACATAAATTCTTTTGATTTTCTTTGGAACAGAGGGAGATGCAAAAGAGGGTCAAAAGAGGATTTGATGGCTGTTCACTATGATCATCAAAGCCCTGCTCTCTTGCTTTCCTTTGCATTTGTTCACAAGGTTTAAACTTATCAACCTGCTCGACATGTGTTACGATTTTCTCTCAAACAAAGCCTGTCTTTATGAATATAAAGAGACCAAAGAATAAGATTATTAATGCTAAATTGGCAGATACATTAAGCTGCAAGTACAAAATTCTTGTATCTCTTATAAATCATCTTTGTAAAGACCATCTTACAAACATATTCTGAGTCTAGAGAAAAACAATCTTTGGAAACAAGCCTGTGCTTCTCTTAACAAACAACCACACCTGCCTGTATCTTACGTAGCCTGTGTGCACCGCCCATGGAATGTCAGCTAGACTGACGCCTTGAGTGAAGCAGATAACACTCGAGAAAAATCTGGTGGTTAGGCAAAAAGAGTAGTGGTAACAATCAATACATGTCAACATAGAAACAACAACTATGAATGCACAACTACTAACACAGTGCATACATGCAAACCCATGCTTCATAAGTCTTATCAAACTATGGGATCAGCTAAGCCCATCCCTGTAAAAATATGCACTCCAGCATTACATACAATGATAAGTAATTACATAGGTACTATACTACAAACTTCATGGTTGTCAGTTTCTCTAAACAACAAGCAACTTCAGTACGTCAAGTAGCCAAAGAGTTTGCCCCAACCCACCTCCCTTCTTTATAAACACTAAAATATTGGAAACCCTACAACAATAACTTTATTAGATATCTAAGCTGAAATCAGATGAGGTACTAACTCTGCTTTTAAGGATAATTAAGACCTTATTTGCCTTATCTTTTTTTTCCACAAGTGACTTTACTGTTACCAAGATGTTGTTTTGGAGCTGTGAAACAAACAAATAAATAAAACTATCATCATGAAAACATGATAGCCATGATTTGAAAGTAATAAGTATGTTATAAAACCCTATGAATACCAGCAACAGTAAACACCACTATAAAAAAAATCTGAAGGTAATATAACTGGCATCCCTATGTAAGGTGCAAACCATCATATGGTATGCTTAGATAAGAATCCTTTAGATAAATCTTTGGGGGTTCACTTAATATTGCCGTTTCCTTTGACCTACTTGTCAAAGCCATGTTGCATAAGCTGCTCAATGTAAGCAGAATAAACTTTGATACAGAATTCACAGAAAAAAATACATCATGCAGAAGACTTTAGCAATTTACAGATAATTTTCAATGAATGTACTATTAATACAGTTAAATAGGCAGGTTCACTCTTTGAAAATTAATATATTATTTGAGAAAACTGTAACATCTAAATAACATCTGATGTAGGTCCATGTACCCTATCACAAATATAAAAATGTGGTCTCAACTTGATACATCATTCTGGGAAGGAAGAAAATAACCATGGCACTTCAACACATTTAGTTGAACTACCCTTACTAGAGCAGAAAAAACATACTGGGCCACACTTCAAAACACAAACTTACTTGCCAACGCACTGTATTTGGGGGACCTTTAACAGAGTCTACATCACTTTGATAAAACTATTTCTACCATACTGAATAAAAGTCCTTAGCCTTGTTGTACCATTACTTGTACCATATCAAACGCTATGGTGTGAGGATAATGCCTCTGAGCTTCTCATGACATATCTTGAGCCCAAAATAGATATGCAACTTGCTTTCCTTCCTTGATAAAGCACACCAAAGAACAGACAATATTCAGACACAGGACTGTCCTTGAGATATTGTATACAGTTTCCTTGCTTCTCATTATTCATAATTTCCCTGACAAACTTTTTATATCACTTTCATTTGGTATCAAACTTTTCCAGTTCAACCATTCCACATCAAACACAATGCAGTCCTGACTTGAATAGCAGTGCCATATACATCTCCACACCATACACATGTTGCCATTACATTTAACCATAACAACAACTTTCTCCAACGTCTGTTTCATGCTGTATAGCAGTGGTAAGTGGAGGGGCAAAAATTGTGCTGGATTAAATTCAAACTCATCTTAAAATAGACCATAATAGCATAATCCATTTTGCACCTTAAGATGCATCAGCATACACACTGTTTCCATCATCCTCGACTATAGACTGGAAGGTTTCCATGGTATGAGGGGAAGTCTGGCCATTATCTCCTGTATTTGCCTCCTGAAGTGCCAGGGTGGGTCTTGCCTGCCTTGTATTGTCCAAGACCTCTGCCTCCTCATTGTCCCCCTTCTCTCCATTCAACTCCACTTCCATATTTTCTGCCAGGCTCTCTGCATTGCTATCGTCGCTTGCCTGGCCACCACCAACATTGTTCCCGGGTGGATTGGAGTCCTCACCTGCAGGATCCGCTGAGGAAGGGTTTGCCGAGTTGGAGTCTTCACTGTGATTGGCATTAGCATTAACGTAGGAGGCAGTGGCAGCTACTGTGGTGTCACTGGATGTGGTGGTTGTGGGTGTAGTTGTGGTAGTGGTAGTACCATCAGTGCCCAAGAGAAGTGCCACACGCACTTTGTTCTTTCCATTATCAGTGACATGGGCAAAGAAGGTATTTGTGTCCACTCCCAGCCTCACTGCTGCAGCTGTCAAGGAGAGCTCCTTGTTGAGTACCCTTTGGATGAGCTCCTGTGCACGGGCCTCCTCCCATATGGAGCGCTCTTTTTGGGCTGCTCCACCACCTCGTCCCTGCTTGTTCACCTGAAGTAGACAGCATCCAATTCATACAGATGATCTAAGAACTAGCTGTTTGCTGACTAAAACAAATATAAATTATTAATGCCATCCAAAATAACTTAAACAACATTTATGTAAATTACCTAAGAATTTTAAATTTACTGACCACAAAAGCAGCTACTTAGTGTTGATTCTTAAGAGGACAGTATTTCTCAAAATTATCTAAGAATCTAATAAGTGCTGATAACAAATAATCAGCTGAAATTGAATTAAAGAAAATCTTTCCTGTTAAAAATAATCTGAACTATTCATATAGATGCTTGCAAGAAACCAGTGACATGCACTAAAGGTTATTGAATATTAGTCTTATTACTCAAGTATTCTTTGAATACATATAACTAAAGGCATTTTCCAAATGGACAATATATGATTTTTTTTTTTCTGGAGATATGTTCAGTGCTCTGAAATCCATCACAAATTTGCTTGTTGCTGCATTTATTTAAGATTTTTTATCTGATGTCATTTAGTTATTCCAACCTCTGCTAACAAGTTTTGCCTGATTCACCCACAAAATCACATTAACACCTTGCTACTGTACTGTCAAATTTTTCAATGACTTCCAACCATTCATTATCCGAACATAATACTGTATGACTGCTCATAGCCATGAAAATCTAAACCTCTGAATTCCAAATGTCTTGCACTATATCCTCATTTTTCTTGGTTCTTGCATTCTCTCTTTTCATTACTCTTGCATATATTCTACTCATTACATTATATGATTTTTTATATGGCCTCATATGTCTACATTCTTCAACAATCTCATTGCAGTAGACTCCCCTGTCTTTCAGTATGGCTTATCATCATCGTTTCATCCCACCACACCACCTAACAATCAGCCCAATACATTTTTTGCACTTCATACACAACAGACAAGTTTTTGATTTTGATAAACAGTAATGCTGATGGGGAGGACCATAAAAATGGGACACGGAAATTCTAATACGTGTATTTACTTTCCAATATTCATTAAAACATGTGATGCTACATATCCACTGATCGAGACGTCTCAATATATCCTGTATAAACAAAGCCACTATGTTCTGTCATCACTTAAAGTTCAGTGTATCTGTCAAGTGGTGCCGGATCCTGATTCTGGTTATGAGAATATAAAACATCTTAACATCCTGACTTGGTACTTTATACATGGAAAAATATACATTCTTGAGCCATAGCTGGTACTTATGTGTCCACAAATAAGAATATTCTAATGCAGTGGTTTTCAAATTATTTAGTATGACAGCACAATAAGAAACAACTAATATTTTTGCGGCACACTTGCCCTTTTCCATATATATATATATATATATATATATATATATATATATATATATATATATATATATATATATATATATATATATATATATATATATATATATATATATATATATATATATATATATATATATATATATATATATAAATGGACTTGTCTTTTCCTTTTAAAATATATTTAAATTTCATTATTGATATACAGTAAACCCTCAGTTATCCGGGTGCACCGTATCCGACCTCGCCCGTATCCGGGAGTTTTAAAAAATATTTGATAAGTCATGGGCCGCCAAAAGTCGTTCAAATTGCCCATGCGATGCCTCAAAGCTCTGCTCTGGCAGCGTACCGCACCCACAAGGCACGCCCCAGCTTGCACGTAGCAATGATATTGATGTCCTGGTGTGAAGGTTCACAGGAAAGCTGTGTGCTTCGCAGTACAACTGGCATGTAAACGTTCTTGCTGAACGCTGCAGACCATATCAAACTGACGAGAGTCAAGGCAGTGCAGGTTTAAATGGCAGGAGTGTCAAAGGACTGTTTAAATGAAACACAGTGCAAACCCTAGCTTAAGCCATGATGACTGCCTAAATCCAGACTGGACTAGGTGAGTAGGGCTTCGTCCCCGTGGAGAAGGCATGCGGGTCCGCTAGCACTCCTGCAGGAGTGAGGGCGGAATAAGAAATGCGGATAAGTACTGCCCTCGGTCCGACATGTGAAAGAAGGATTTTATCATGCTTACAGTAAGGCGAGTAAAGGGGCCCGCAGGGGTTTGGGAGTCCCGTGGGCCAGCCCGATCTGGAGGTGCGAGCTGGCCGTAAATCGTGGTTACTCCTTGTGGCTGGCCTCCCCATGGTCCCGCTGGATGCACTGTGCAGGAGGTACCCACCCCCCCTGGCTCGCAAGGGCAACACAGTGTAACTAAACAGCCACAGATCACCGCGCAAGCGGATGTGCCAGGTTGTCATGACTCCTTGATAATGACAGTGCCTCAGTATAGGCACTCAGTAACCCACGCAGCTTGTGATATAGGCCTGTCAAGGCAGGCTGCTGACGACTTTGAGAGGCAGCAGCGCTCAGAGGGTACCGAGAGACTTCACACAAGTCTGGGTACTTCTCTTTGAGTGTTGCTGCTGTGATGGATGGATTTAACAATACTTATTGCTGTAAAACATTATCGGCAGCGGTTGGGAAAGTCTTTCTCTTACTTACATATCCCTTCATCGCCTGACCCTTGCCTGCAGGGAGGGACGCTGCCTCCTGAACGTCGTGAGCCTTGATAAAGTTGTCATGGGCCACGTGGCTGACACACTACCCAAGCTCCATCAATGAAAAGGCACTTTGCTTCCTTTCCGTTACCTGCTTGCAGTAAACTTTAGCATATGGAGAGAAAATTAGTGTAAAGTAATTATGTAGGGGTGGAGGGGGCAGATTCCATTACTCGCAGTGCTGCTATCTTTCTTGTGTTATTACACACACACACACACACACTAGGATGTAGTTGCTACAATAAATGTTCTGTACGATATCAAGGTATTGTGAATATAAGTCATCAATGATTATTAATTATAGTTCAATAACATTTAATTTAACCGAAATACTTATTGTTGATTAAAAAAATAATACAGTAAAATACTAAGGCCATGTAAACGAGTTTCATTTTGCTTGAGAGTCAAAATAGGTTTAGAGAATATTGTAGGAAAATGTCTTCAACATATTGTAATGACATTGGTACCAATGAAAATGAAGACTGTGTAACCTTATAAATTAGGCTATTAACCTGTAGCGTACTGGCCAATTTATATATTTTTTACATCCCAGTACCAGCCTTTGGGCGAGGGGCTTAAAAAATGTTCCATGTGAAGGGAAAAGTGGAGATATGAAGAAAAAACATATGTCATGGACCTATTTTTCGCAGGAGACCTCCATGCAGTGTTACAAAAGTGTGGCTGGAAATGGCCCCAGTGATGGTTTATGGAGGATTTGACAAGTGAGAGGCCAGGTAGCCCATTTTTGTTGCACACAGGTGTAGAGTACTCCAGAGAGCACCATTTCATGGAGTATAAGTGTGGGATTTTCAGAATTTTGGCTCACTCATACACATATAATACCTTACACAAACGGTATTTTCTTCACTCAAAAACTTATTGACAGGTATGTGCACTTTATTACTGATTTATTTTCAATAAACTAAATTATAAATGAGTTGGTAATTGTTTCTCAACCCTCTTAAAATATAACATACTTACAATATTCACTATAATATTATTAAGAATTACGTCAATATCGCATTCCACTATTTACACATGCGTCTATATCGCATGCCATACACTATACCACACTAATACTTCACGAGAGTGTGGTATTCTCTGAAGCACAGGTCAACACACAGCCCCACATCACACTCAGGACAGTAGAATCTTGTGTCCTTTCTGCGGCACTCTCTGCGTGATGTGTGTGCACACACATGGCACCTCCTGGTGGGTTTCTCCTTTGGGGGGTTTGGTGGGAAGATTGAGAAGTGGTGTTCACTCTTCTTCCTTGTTCCATAAAACGTGCGAGGTGTAGAAGTTGTAGCAGTTGTGGTGGTGGTAGCAGCGGTGGTGGTAGCGGTGGTAATAAGAAGCCGTGAAGTAGACATGCAAGGTAACCCTTTGTTCACCACTTCCTTTTCTGTGTTCAGCAGAGCCAGGAGGATATAGAAAGGCATGATGGGTAAAGCCTTCAAATACGTCACCATCATCCTTTGATGAAAAATAAAAAAAAAAAAAAAAAAGGAGCAGATATGCTAGGAAACACACGCTTGGCAGGGCTGGGCTCGGGTACGTACGATGTTGTTGGTAACAAAGGCGGCTCAATATAGCCTATATCCTCCTCATCTGGCACATAATCCTTGTCCGAACTAGAGTCTGACAGTGCTCCCATGTCTTCTTCAGATGAGGAAACCTCAAAATCACTGTCTATCGCCCAAGCCGTGGCTGTAGCTAAAGGAATGGGCCGCGTGCTACATCCACTGTACCAGTGTCTAGCTAGCGTGACGTGCATACACGTCGCCAGTATTTCCTGCGTCCATAAGCGCTGACGTGTATATGCATCAGCAGTATTGTATGGGTTAAATAAAGATGGACTTAACTCTACCTAGAGGAGTTTCAGCTGAAGACACTTCACATGATCAAATAGTAACCTAACCTATCACCGCTGAAATAGTAATATTTCCCCGTATTTTAAAATCTCAGAAACGAGTAATAATGGAAACAGTTACCAGAGTGATGATTAGCAAATACAATCTAAAAAAATAATGTTAACTTTTAGTGAGTTGGGTGTGATTCTAGTTTTACCAAGACAGGTATGGCTCACCAAAAGCTAGCTTCTGTTCATCTAAACTCCTGTAACACGTCCAGTCTATTAGACTGTGGCCTTGACATGACTGTGAAATATCCATTGTAAGTCTGTTATTACAGCTAGAGCCCTGTGGGAGAGATCACATCCAATAATTTTGGCTATAAGGGCAACAGCTTCCCTCATCAGCTGCGATGTCTGGACCTGAGGTGATCGATTGTTTCAGTCCTTGTAGCTGTGTCTCTCACAATGATTTCCATAGACAGTAAAAAGGGAGGGCGGTTATGACAGCAAGACACACACACAATGGCAGTATGTGTCTTGCAGTCATAAATGATTTTTTTTTTTTTTTTTTTTAAACACCGCGGCCTATTGTGCCGTTAGGCTTTTTCACCGGTGAGGTCTGATGGTCGGGCCAGCCCACTGTGGTGCAGACGAGTGTTTATAGTGGCACCATCTTGTTTTGGCTCATACTGCCCCCCAGAGCTCATCTTTGAGCCTCTCTTTGGAGAGGTAATCTAGAGTCCGGGTTGATAGGTAGTCTTCAGGGCAGCATGTGGGTAGTCTTAGGCCATTCGACAGTGACTGAAAAATCCAAGCTGTGTGGTGGCCAGGATTCGAGCCCGTGTCCCTCCTGGATCTCCCGGACGCGGTGCGGGCACGCTAACCACTCAGCCACCGCCTCCCCAAACGTTTTCCGTTTGGTTTCCTCCCAAAATGACTGACTGTTAGCACATCTGTCTTCTCAGCGGCCTTACAGTTAATTTATAAACTTTGTATCCCCTCTGTGGCATGTTGCTACAGCGACTAAGCCTGATGGGCGAGCCTCCCATAACTCCCTCTGCGTGGGGGGTACCTCTTTGGCCGACTGGTTAAGGAGTGGCTCTCCTGTCTCGCTGGTTGCAGGTTCGATCCCCGGCGCCGGCAAAACCTTTCCTTGGCTGGATTAATTTCTTGTGTGTTTCGTTACACACAGTGGTCGTGTGGGAGTGTAGTAAAGAGAAAATAAGGGAGTTTCACTGGTGGCAAGGCGGTGGCATCCTTTCCTGTGATTCTGTTGTCACCCCAAGTGGGTAACAGGTAGAATGATGGCCCATGCTCTCTGAAGTTCATAGAAAATGGGAAATCTCAACATACAGAAATTAATCTACATAGGAAGGGGAGCCGTGTAGTGCAGCGACTAAGCCTGATGGGCGAGCCTCCCATAACTCCCTCTGCGTTGGGGGGTACCTCTTTGGCCGACTGGTTAAGGAGTGGCTCTCCTGTCTTGCTGGTCACGGGTTCGATACCCGGCGCTGGATTAATTTCTCGTGTGTTTTGTTACACGCAGTGGTCATGTGGGATTGTAGTAAAGAGAAAATTTGGGCATTTCAAAAGCAGCCGAATCCACTTCCATAATAGGTAAAATTATGTTTTTAATACCTCAGTTCAAAGTCGGCGCAGTGCTCGACGGGCCATTAATGGCACCCAGCAGCCTTATACACAGGGCCACCTATGTCGGTACTCTAATGGCTCTTTGTCTCATCAACTCCCCTCCTCTTACTGGCAGTCTTCTACCTCTTAAATTCTGCTGTAATGTTGCCTCTCTATATTCTATTTTCATGCTGGCAGTGGTTCTGAATTTGTTAACTGCATGCCTGCCCCCCTTCTGCAGCCCCATTGCACACGATTTTATACTCCAGCTCATCCCTATAATGTCCAAATCTCTTATGCAAGAGTTAACCTATACTGGTAAAACCTGAAAGAGGCTTTTTAGCCTGTATTTCCTCCTGCCTACAACGACCTCTGTCAAGAGGGGAATATCAAGATGCCTCTCTACCTAAAACTGATCTCCCTTTTGGCCACTTTACTCTCTTTTATAGAAGCACTTACCCACGAGTGTTTGAGATAGCCAAAGACCTCCCGATACCGCCCATACAAGGTACCATATGACACACCGAGGAGTTCTGCTGCACTCTTCATATCAATTTCTTTGTTCTTGATGCCTTCCAAGATGCGTCTAACAGCAGGTTCCTCCCAAAACTGTTGTCTTGTTCGGAAGCCAAGATAGTCATTCAGCTTGAAAATGGTGTAGGATTTCAGGAAGTCAGCTATAAAAGAACATGATTCAAGATTACATCATTTATCATGTAAGATTAATCTACATATAAATATAGTTGCTTCAATAGTTTATGTGAAGATTTCACAATGACCCATGGGAATGTATTACTGTTACAGTAAGGAAATACACATGATGGAATTTATTAAAAAAATGACCTTTTTTTTTTTTTTTTTTTAAATACCCAGGTAGAGGGACAAGGAGAGCAGTTTCAACATACAGTAAAACTTCTTTTAGTGGGCAAAATAGAAGAGGGTTTTACTGATGTAACAGACTTGCCAGCTTATGGAACTGGCCTCTCCACTGCCACCACCACCACCACAAAAAAGCACTTACCAAGTCTACAAACAAGAATAAGGTGTAATCCAAGCAGAGGGAGGGCCTTTTGGTAAAATATGAAGCTGTTAGGGGGCTTGTGAACACTTCTGAACATAACTGAGCATGGAAGTCAGTGGGCAGCATTGGACACTGACGTGTTTTTAAGTCTCTGGGCACTTAAATGTGTCATATTACTGAGAATTACTTACAAATACATGTTTCTTTCACTAGAAATTGAGTAATGAAAATACCAATCACAATCAGGAAATGAACTTTAGTTGGTCAACTGATGCAAAAAAAAAAAAAAATAATAATAAATAAATAAATAAATAAATAAATAAAATAAATAAATAAATAAATAAATAAATAAAATAAAAAAAGGAGTGTGGGCATCAGTGAGCAGTGTAGGCCATACACACTTTCAATTTTAGGGACACTTAGATATCAACTTACTGCAGATGGCTTACTAATGCATGTTTATTTCTATAAAGATCTGGTAATGAAAACATCAAAAGGGATGCTGGTGCATGTAATCGAAGGATGTGCAGAGTGAGCAGCATCTGCCATTTTCATTTTTAATTTCTTTACTTTTTGCCATCACCCCTCAGGGACCTCATAGCAGTAGTGTAGCACCCAGGGTCAGTGTATTATTTTCCAGAGCATAACATGGTTATTAAGTAATGCATGACTGTATACACATACACATATACACCACTCAAAGCTGTCCACAGCAGACAGCAAAAAGTTATGTGTCTGAAAGGGGCCTTTGGATATCCAAGAGACAGCACACTGCCAACTAGACTATTTCCAATTTTTCTTGCATGTCACAATGACAAGCTGCCATTCTGGGTTTGGAACTACAGCAGATGACACATTGCTCACTAAACTAATTATTCCAACTTTAATCCAGCAGTTCTAAAAAAAGTAAAATAAATAAATAAATAAATAAATAAATAAATAAATAAAATAAATAAATAAAATAAATAAACTACATTTTTTGACATATTGACTTATCTATACTTTCGACTTGAATTTTTTTTTACTGTATAAGCAAATTGATGGAAGCATGTAATCATTAGATGACAAAGCAACAGTCCAAGCCATTAACATTTAAGTCTGTACCTCTTGGTAAAACTGGCAAAAATTTATGGCGTATGATAATGAATGGCCAAGAAGCCCCACACAATCATATGCAATATGTGTATGTATGTGCATCCTTTATTTATAGTCTTCTGGTTGGCCAAATACCCGGTATCACTGCTTTTATACAGCAATTAGACTGTTACTTATCATCAGTTTAGGTGATCCAGGTACAAAGCAAGAAATAAAAGTAAGCATTTCATAATTTATGGAAGACTTACGCAGCTCTTGGCGGGCATTGACCGTCAGTTCATGAGGAATGGGGGTGAGGACATTCTGCATGGGGGAGCTGGTCGTGGCAATCTTATCTTGTGGGCTCATAAACATAGATGAATGGGGAAGCTGCTGCTGTTGTTGCTGCTGCTCTTGTCGCTGCTGCTGTTGCTGCTGTTCTTGTCGCTGTTGCTGCTGGTGGTGGCTCTCCTTCTCCTCTTCCCGTTCATGGCGTGCCATCTTTGTAGGTGGCTCATGGATAGTGGTTGCTCCTCCACCTAATGCTGCACTTGTTGCTGATCCCCCTCCACCAATCACACTGGCCACCCCAGCTGCCTCATGCTCTTGGCTCATGCGCTTGAGAAGGTTTGCTCGTCGTTCATCTAGACCCAGACCCTGGAAAAGCATCAATATTATGGTGCAACGTACCTAACTATAATGCCATTGCCACCTCTGGAACTGAGTAAGGTGGGAAGGACTTAAATCCAATATTAAGGGAAAATAATGTTTCTTTAACCTGTTCGTGGTCAACCACGTCACCTGATGTGTTGATGTAGTTACTCCTTCTGGTCAACTACGTCATATGATGTTTTTTTTTTTTTTTTCCACGCGAATGAAATGCCTCTAGCGGTTTATAATTACGTTTATTAAAGTGTCAGGCACATTTTCTCAAGTGATGACTTTATGTGCGGCAGTTTTATTGGTTCAGAGCATGCTTATACAGTATGGCACGTAGATGTCGACTTGGCGCTCTCACTGATGAGCAAATTCAGCTTCATTTCAATGAAGAGGAGGGTGATACTGACAGTGAATCTACAATAGATGATAGTGATAAAGATGAAGATTATGTTTTTCAAGAAAGTGAAGAAAGCCAATCAGCAAGTGGATCTGAATATTATCCAGCAGACACAGCAGCAGCTGACTACTACTCTAACATATGCTCAGGACCATCACCTACTCAACTATCTTCTCCACCTAATTCCACCTCTAGTTGTTTATATCCACCAAGTGGTGGCAGAACGAAGATGGCATGACGTCGGAGTTCATCAAACGAAGATGAAAGCAATGCATCTCGTCCAAGAGTGACTCCCGCACCCGCCTGTGGTCTCACTCCAGCCAGACAGACGCCTTCCTGCCGATCCTGTAGGTCACGTGTTATGCCACATTTCCTTTTTATGTTTCCTGTTCAGAATTACAAGCCTATTTTGAGACAAATTGTGTTCTTATAGCCTAGTCATACACTATCATAAGAATGTAGTGTTGTGTACAAAAGGAAACAATTGTTATGCCACATTTCCTGTTTATGTTTCCCGTTCATAATTATTATTTTGAGACTAGTTGTGTTCTTATAGTGATACAATATCATAAGAATGTAGTGTTGTGCAAAAGAAAAATAATTGTTAGAGGAAGATTTGAAAATATCATCTCAGTGGTGAGATTACGTCTGGCAGCGCCGCGCCACAGGTGCCAGTTAAATGCCGGCGGGGCATTTAAAAAAGGTAAGGAGGAAATTTCCATGTTATTTTCTTTATGTGGAGATAATTTTGGGTTCATTAGGCCAAAAAATATGTTTTCCATTTTTCGTGACTACACACATTGTAACATAGGTAACCATGAATGGGTTAAATGAAACCCATTCATTTATTCATCATACCACAATGTGACACAGATAGAATTAAATAAATGAGAGAGAGAGAGAGAGAGAGAGAGAGAGAGAGAGAGAGAGAGAGAGAGAGAGAGAGAGAGAGAGAGAGAGAGAGAGAGAGAGAGAGAGAGAGAGAGAGAGAGAGAGAGAGAGAGAGAGAAAAAAATAGTTTACCATAAAATAAACAGGCTTGAGGCATTTTCTACAGTGGAGCAAAATAGGAACTCAAGGGCAATCAATATAGGGAGTCCCTAGGTACAGCCAGAACAGAATACGAGATCACTCGGCTACAACTAAAACAAAATGTAATAATGACGCCAACATAGGCGTCGTCGTATATGCCACTGGCGCTTCATGACACTGACGTCGGCGTCACCGTATGGAAAGGGTTAAGTGCAAGTTTATGAGTGGGACAGGCCACAGAATCTAAATATTGTGAAGACTATAATTTAAATCCTGATGTGCCCTATCATCATCAAGTGCATTTCTCTCCATTGACAACAGTGAAAGCAGCCCTCCTTTCAGCAGACAAAACATTCACCAAACGTTGTGCAACGTTACATGACAGAGCAAAGTGTGTGAGGATGGCGGTGTTAGCCAAGCTGCCCAAGATGTTGCGCAGGGGGTTGTGCAGTTGTAAATAAAGGTGGCCGCAAATATACGTATGGTGGACCAGTGTTGCCTATGCTGCACCTTCTTATCTTCTATGAATGTTTTGTTTAACTATCATTACTGTTTCTGGTGAATGATTGCCTATAAGAGCTGCTGAGGAAATACTGTGGGGGAGCTGTTATTATTGGTAGCCATTTTTTTTACACTAAGCTGATCAACTGTCCGATTAGGATCACCGCTCCACCTGCAGGGAGTTGTGCAGCTAACATGTGAACCAAACCTGCATGTGTGTTTTTTATGATAATGGTCATGCAACCTTGCAAGAATCCCCCAGCCATCAGTGAGCATAATCAGTTGCATTGTGAGTGTTATAATAAGCATAGTATGTTAGTACAGTGTTTGGTGGGAAAATATGTGCAAAGAAAAGTATAATAGGCACAAAATGTAGGCAGATCAGGCGCTGAATAACCAATTAGAATTATTTCCATTGATTCCTCAATTCAGCAATCATGCATTTCGGCTATGACACACAGTTTCATAACCAATTAGGTGAGATAGCAGGGGGATGGGTGTAGTCTTAAGCCACTCAACAATGACTGAAAATTATCAGCTTGTAGCAGCAAGTGGGACACTTTGAAAACACTATGTTTGAAAAGGCACTTTTGCAGCATAACAACACACTTTACTGCTTCAAATGGTTCCAGTACAGCCTGGAGCAGCCTTCCTTTAAACAAAGATACCCAACACTCAGTTTTATCCCTCCTTAAACTATACCACAACATATTTTTGTTTACAACAAGGAGTAAAAAAAAAAAAAATAAATAAATAAATAAATAAATAAATAAATAAAAATAATAATAATAATAATAATAATAATAATAATAAATAAATAAACCTGGAAATCATTGGTCCCACACAGAGAATATAAAAAGTATCAAAATCATGGTCAATTTAGGTTAGAGAAATGTTTTGATAATCCCCTCTTGAAATGGTTGAGGTAAAGGGAAGGAGGTAATACAGATGAAGGAAGGAAGGACCCTAACAATAGGGTTTTGGAGAGCACAGGGAAGAACAGGAGTAAAGAAGTGTGTACAGCAGGACTGCAGAAAGGAGGGAGACATGCACCTAGCAAGTTCAATGGAGAAGTCATCATGAAAATAAGGTAAAAGATAGAAAAGGAAGCAAAACTGCAACAGAACTTGAAGTAGAAGGCAGTCAGAAAGAGGAGAGGAGCTGATTAAACAAAAAGAACTGGACTCCGTGTAACCATCATACACATGGGCATTTGAAAGGGGGAAAAGAATTGTTGGAGATAAAGCAAAGTGCCTACACTGAGGAAGCTGATTTAGCAATAAATTAGATTCAAAATTTACAGTTGAGATTTGGAGTTAGGAATAGACTGAGAATATTCAGTATAGAAGGGAGCAGCTGTGTGTTATTGAAAAATAGGATGAAGATGTTTGGATGGTTGTGTCAAATACTTATTCATAATCATTACTAAACAGAAGATTCTACATTATGGAGTTTTATCATAAGGTGGTACAGCTACACCATTAACCAATAATTAGCTTAACTTACCTCTGGCGTTAGCAGTGCTGCAAGTGGGGCAAGGGTGGGTGGCGTGACCAATGGTGCATTGAGGGCTGTGGTGAGAGGAGAGGAGGTGGGAGGCATCATCTGGGGTAAGGTCGCCTGCAGAGGGAAAGACAGATGTAGATCAATCTGAGTGTTTAAAGAACTGATTTATTCATTGGACTCGCTATATATTAAGTGGATTGGATGAAGAAACTACAATTTGACTAACTGGCTTTAGAAACTGATGACACCACTTGCATGAAGGCTCTTGAACATGCTCTTACATTACAGAAGAACCTGGAAGTTAACAACCTAAAAATCTGATCTTAATGTCTGTCCAATGTACACTAAAAACAACTGATAAGTGACTGAAAGGAGAGAGAGAGAGAGAGAGAGAGAGAGAGAGAGAGAGAGAGAGAGAGAGAGAGAGAGAGAGACAGAGAGAGACAGAGACAGAGAGAGAGAGAGAGAGAGAGAGAGACAGAGAGAGAGAGAGAGAGAGAGACAGAGAGAGAGAGAGAGAGAGAGAGAGAGAGACAGAGAGAGACAGAGAGACAGAGACAGAGAGACAGAGACAGAGAGACAGAGAGACAGAGACAGAGAGAGCACAAAAGGTTCACTACCTGACTCACTGTAGACAAACTCAGTAAAAACAACAACTTCAGATTCTCAATATTCACACCATTATTAGAAAAGTTTTGATAATTGAGTTTTATATGGAAAAAAGCTCTTAGAAAATTTGACAATATCAAAACAAATAGCTGAAAATGCTCAATCATTGTAATTTAAGGCAAACCTTGTAAAGCACTTGCAGAAAATGTGGCAAAAGTTTTGAATACATAACTGCAACTTCTTTATAGAAGATGAACATCCTTCAGTGACCTGAATCCAATCAAGGGGCAATCATTTCATGGAACTCAATTGTACAGTGGGGGATACCTGTATGCTGTTTAGAAGGCACAAAGTATTTTATTTATTTATTTTTACAGCAAGGGAGACAGCTCAAGGGTGCAAAACAATAATCCAACAAAAAACTCTGCTAGGCACTGCTCCAAGTGGTTATAAAAGTAAAAAAGAAAAAATTAAAAGTTTGCAATTTTTGCCCATTCTTCTGAGTATTTGCTGACTGTAATTAGGTTAAGCTGAAACATTTTAACCATTGGAAAGGGAAGAAATAATAGTAAATATCAACAAAGAAGATCTTACTTTGTTAGAAAGTCTCATTACTGAGAAAATCATATCTGAATTCAATGAATATACAATTGAAGTAACTTCAAGTTATTGTTTAGGTTATGGACAATACCACTGTGAGGACTTCATGTTACAGTTAGAACAGAAGAGTATCGTCAGATGCATGACAGCAAGGAACAAATTAAAAATATATACAAGAGGGTCTTGCTTTGTTAAACAGAAAGGCTTGAGATTAGCATACATAAATTTATTGAGTAGCTAGATGACTGTAAATGGTAACTTCAGAATCTGCTTTAGAAGACTTCAGGGGGATGGAGGTTGTGCCATGATGAAGGAATAATAATTTATTTAAAAACAGATGTAAGGGCTAAGGGGGACTGTTATTTTTTTCCCCAGCTGTTGAAGCTCCCTCAAACCCCTCCTTGGCACCACCACTGACTACTGTTTGGGTTACAATTAAAAAGTTCTGTCAGGCTTAGGGTATTTTCAAATACATGACAGAAATTACCAGAAAGAAAACACCATAAGGTGAAAGACTCTCCTTTGCTAGATAAAGTGTCAAAAAGACTTCAATGGGCATGGTATCATGGGGGAACAAACATAAGAACATAAGAACGTAAGGAGTCTGCAAGAGCCCAGTTGGCCTATACAAGGCAGCTCCTGTACGAAGGAACATATTTTCTTTCTTTGTTCCATTCTTTCAACACTAAACTGAACCATTTCTCAGTCACATATGCAAAATAATATGAAAACAATTAGCTGCCAAATCCCATGCAACCATCACCATCATCTACTGGGATTGGAAACACCAGTATGGACATGCAAGTAAAATTACCCCAAGCCGCAGGATGGGTGGGATTGGGTTGGTTGTCTGTGCCGCAGGCTGATCTCCTGACACCTCTGCAAGACCCTTCACCTTCAGAGTCTCAGCAGTCTTGAGGAGGCCTGACAGCATGTCCTGCAATGGAAGGAAAACATCCATTGCTAAAATGTTGTTGTCCCAATGTCATGTCAAGTTAATAACTATTTTCATTATTTCAGCAGTATAAAGTTGTAATAGGAGGGCCTAAAATGTGAAAAATATGTGAATGTTCTCAGGTAGCAGCACCCCCCCCCCCCCCACACACACACACCTCTTTCCTCTATACATGTATTTTTAACTCAAACAAACCTTTTGTTACTAACTGCATATTTCAGGCACTAATTAGATGCTACTGTACTTACCTGTGTGATGTTGATTTCTCCCCTATACATGAAGTTGACAAGTTGTGAGACATGAGTGAATTTCATATCCTTCAGGATAATGATTGGAGATTTATCTGGATGCTCCTCAAACAGCTGCTCAAAGTAGCTACTGCAGGCTGACAGCACAACCTGTGGAATGCAGCATTATAAGAAATGTGTGGAGCAAAGCAAAACCCAAAATATTACAGTATTCCCTGACATTTGCGGGTTTAACCCTTTCAGTACATGACACAGACGTCGGCGTCACAGTATGGAAAGTGTTAAGAGGAAATGGAAGAGGATTAATCCTCTTCTAATCCTCTTAATCCTCTTCTAATCCTCTTCCATTTCCTCTTAATTCTCTTCTAAACCTCTTAAGAGGAAATGGAAGAGAATTGAGAGGTTTAGAAGAGGATTAATCCTCTTCCATTTCCTCTTAACCCTTTCCATACTGTGACGCCGACGTCTGCGTCACTGTATTGAAAGGGTTAACCATTCAAGATTCACAAGTGTTTTGAAGAACCACATTAACATTATTAATGAGCAATTTCAGAGCATCTTTTGGATATCCTACAAATATGAATCATGAATTACAGTAAAGTTCACACCACTTATTTGAAGACTGTGATGATGTATGGAGTTTCCAGGTACCAGAAAATTTTAGTTAATTTTTCATCACTAACAGCTTAATATGCAATGGAAGAAGCACTTATGATTATTCACTGGTTTGGTACCCTGACAGAATGTTGAGGGTTAATTGCACTGTATTTCAAGAATATAAAATCATAAATAGCAGTTCAACAATTAACTTAATATTGTTGGGTTATTTCAGTTTGACCAAACACTGGTGGTTAGTTTGTATTATCTATTTTGCCTCACAAACCCAGCCTCATACACTACCCGAGTGTATAGAACTGCATTATTCACTTTTAGAGCCAATTAAAGTCTTGCCCTTTATCAACAGTGGGTACATTAAATTATTCTACTTTATTTGTACATATTATCTCTCTTCTTAACCTATGATCAAGTGGTACAAAAAGTCAGTTATTATGTGTAGAATGACATCCACATGATATAAATATATATAAACAGGCCAAGTACTTCTCCCTCATATCTTGAATTTTTTGATCTGCTGACTACTGAAACTAACACCACTATACTTTATGGCTGTACAGATATATGATGATCATCAAGGACTAATGTATATGCAATATTAACTACACTCTGACAAAAATACCATGATCTCAAGACAAAATACTGAGAAAATTGGCTGGATATATGGGGCATAAAATATACATAAATGTTGAATAGTGTGGAAAAGGGTTGGAGCCCAAGTGCAAACCATCTTTTGTGGATATAGGAGCAAAAGATGGATATGCTGTTGAGAGCAAAAGATATAACCAGTAAGAGAAGTTACTGTCTGAGGAGGAAAGATTATTTTGCAATTTGCTCTCTCTCTCTCTCTCTCTCTCTCTCTAACATGCATAGAATCCCACAAACACATACTTTGTATGTTTGCTAGGTAGGTTAAAATCCACTCAGCCTGTTACCCATTATCAGTAAACAAATTTAGCTTAAACTTGTTGCCTTAAGCTTGGGTGCCAATCACTATGGTCTGCTGTTCATTAAGCCCATGATCTAACATGCTCTCTAATATTTTTGCCAGCTGGGAAGAATCATGTAATCAAATATATTTTGCTTTAGTAACATCCTATAACTGACTAATAATTGCCAATAAATCAATGATGCAGCTGCCTGTTTCATTCTGTCACAATAAGCAGGTTGGAAGTAGGGGAACAAAGATGTTGCCATTAAGTGAGCATTATTTTCAAAATCACTTGAATGATCTATATATAGGTCGATTGCCTGCCTCCCCAGCTCCTAATGCAAGCTTAACCAGTTAGAAGTTTAGCACTATGAGCTAAATGTAGCAGGGGCATTATGAAGTAGGTGACAGGAAATAACATTAAAATTACTAAACCTAATATTAATGGAATAAAAAATTACATGTTTGAGCTTTACACCACTAGCACCTTCCACACCTAACAATGCTGGTGTGCAGTATCACAAATGTGCATCCAACATATCTTGAACATAACAACATAGCTGATGAATGACACTCAAAAGAGGGCAGCGTACCAGGCCCAATGAGTGCTTGCCATCCCATCACCCTCCACGAGACTGCTTCAGATATACCTCCTTTCCACTTCCTCTTGAGCCTTTTCTTTTCACACATCAATATTCATTTCTGGGTAGCTCTTTCCCCTCCCAGCATCCCAAAGCACTCTCTCCATCTCCCAATTTGAATTTTGCAATGACTGTAAAACAGCATTTATAGCCATATAAAATATAAAATAACACATTGAATATGACAGCCACAACTGTGGGTGGACAGGACTGATGAGTGGAAAGTGTTGACATGATGGCACATGACAGAAGAAAACAGATATGGCTAATGCTTGACTTATGATGAAGTCTCTCACTGCTCTTAGGGATAGAATCCCAATGACCCCATTTCCCTACCACCTCTCTCACACCAATATCTATCTATTCATTCTGGGGTAGTAACTTCACCTTCCATTACTACAAGTAGTAATTCCTTTTCCCCTGGAAGCCTCTGGATGGCCAGCAAAACTCGTGTAACTTCCATCAAAAGAGAAAGTGGCCATCCATTTAAGACTGCCAATAAGGTAAAAATACCCTAAAAGTACTTACAAAATAGTGATGATAAAACATAAGGCAGCAGCATGCATTGGATATACCAACATATAAAGAAAACTGAAGTATTGTTAAGAGAGCAGCTTCACTGACTCCAATGTTGAATAAAACTAAATAATGTCAAGATTATGCAGAATTTATCAAACTATTTACAAATTGTAGGACTGCTGATGATATCCTAATGCAAAATACAAAACAATCATCATACAGATTCAAATAAAATTGCTGCTCAAAAACTGACTCAATAAATTATGCTCAAATCATAGCTAATCCCTGATGAACTCATCACAAAATAGTTATCACCTTCAGTATGTTTTATACCATGTAAGTGAAAGATAAAATCTAATTAATGACTTACAGAAAAGATTTGTAGCTCAGCCAGAATAACTTCATATACTTTTATCTAGGTCTATTGCTACTTGATACTCAATTACTTTATCTATTACCTATGTTGAAAAGATTTACAGGAATTTCATGTGATCTATGATCATGTAAATAATTGGTGAAAAAGGTATCTGTGAGCAAGAGTATAAAATCAGGCTTATTTTTGGCAACAACATATAATTCTACTTAGTCCTATCAAATATTTGATGTAGACGTAATGAAGAAAGTAGATGAAATAAAGAGGTCATATGAAAGTGTGTGTGTAATTCACCACAGCTTGATCACGAGCCAGACTTGTCACAGCCAGCAAGTACCCTCCTGATTTAAGCAAATCTCATTATAATTGTTCTCAGGGTACTGCGCATAAAACACCCCATCCCTGTTGCTCAAGGGGGCACAGTACCCACTCCTTGTCAGCAGAAAAATTTTGGCCCAAACCTCTGCCTGCCAGGGAAGTCTTAGTCCACTAAACTATTGGAGAAGTGTGCATGTGTGTGTGTGTGTGTGTGTGTGTGTGTGTAATTTTCATACATGGATATTTCCAATTAATAAAAATGTAAATCATGGGATATATGTAGGTGCCAATGAAAACAACGTAAATAACCCTATCATAAGTGATATGAATATGTCATGTAAACATAAAAAGGTTGTGCTAGAATGGGGGCCTCTAGGAAGGAATGACAAAGGTGACTACCTTGTGGAAGTCTGTGCAGAGAAAGGGTCGTTTCTGGCAAACACCTTCCTTGAGCACAAGGTGATCCACAGGTACACCTGAAGAAGAAGAGTTGCAGGAGAAGAGAAAATAGGATCCATTGATCATAAAGCTGTATATGAAAGCTTGAAAAAGGTAAGGGCCATTTAGTTAATTTAGTTCTAGATTAACTATGTGAAGAGTAAAAAGCTCTGATGAAGAGTGTATTGTCAGGTAAAATTTTATGTGAAATGGGATGTATATGAAACAAACTATTAAGTTAAAGAAGACAGAGCAAAAGCAGGGATGAGGAATGTGCAAAACTCTAAATCTTGGTGAAATCAGGCTGCCATAATAGTTAGATATACATAAGATATCATCATGCCATTACTTGGTATGTAAATAAGTAAAGGGTGCTATGAGAATTAGTAAACAGCCGTATGTAATAGCTAATCCAATGAAAAAAAAATACACCAGAAGCGAAAAACTGGGTAAGAATGAAATACATGTTACCGTATTAAATACAATATCTTCCATCTTTAAATCTCTAACACAAGTGCATGGGCACACACGCACAGACAAACACACATGTGAACACACACACACACACTTCACCTCAAAGTATAAAGGGCTAAATGGCAACAAAAACTTGGGAATGAAAAAATCAACACAGTAGGGTAGGGTAGGCGGTGGCTGAGTGGTTAGCATGTGGGCCCCGCATACACCGAGTGATGGACGACGAAGGTTCGAATCCGCTGCTACCACCTTGGATTTTTCAGTCACCACCGAGTGGTTTAAGACTACCCACATGCTGTCCTGAAGACCACCCATCAACCCAGACTCTAGAGGAAACTGTAGTTACAAGCATGCAACCAAACTTAAACCACACCGCAGCCAGCCACCACCGTCCCCACCAGCGCGAAGGGGTTGTAGCCTGGGGAAGGAGGTGATGGTGGGTGGTGGTGAGGGAGGGGTGAATGGGGGATGGATGGTGTGTGTGTGTGTGTGGTGGTGGTGGTAGGGTTTACAGAAGCTTAAAAAGAAGGAAGAAGAAAGATTGGTCATACTAGTAGAAAATGGAAGATGTGACTTCAATGTAGCTTTCAAGATTAGGTTTCTGAGTAAATGGATCGAAAGGAAATGGTGAGGTGATGTAAAATCAAAGGTCAAGAGGATAGGATCAATGTCAAAAATGATAAGCATTCTAAATCAGTGAATCAACTCATGCCATAGATTGGGTGCAGAGGTGGTAGGAATGAAGAATACCTCTGAATATTACAATGTAGTGGACAGAAGTGGATATGATGAATGGAAAACATGAGCATAGCTCCAATAATACATATTGCTTGACAAGTAAAGATAGATGAATACACATATACAAACTCAAACTCCTCTTCAGTGGACAGACATACTTAACTGCAGAAAATATTATCTGACATGGCAAACTGGGTTTGAAATTTTCAAAACACTGACCAGTTGGCATGAACACCATTCAGCTTCGAGTCTGGGTTGAAAGCGGTTATATCAGCTGCTAACCACACCACATAATGGAAGACTTTCTAATATGAATTTTGGTAGAGGGCAGCACTGTATCTGGCCCCTCAGTGTGAAGGAGACAGAAATTCAATACCTCTTATTTGTTCTCTAAAAGGGCTACAAGGATATTTTATACAAATAATTAAAATTATCTTGTATGAAATAATGGTAGAGAATAAATCATTGCTCACCTTCCTCTTTCTCTTCTTCAAAGTTAAGCCATTCTGCTTCAAACCTGATAGCTCAAATTTCTTACTGACATCTTTTTGTAAATTTAATGCATATGCCACTGAAATCAGGCTCCCAGCCGTATGTGACCATGCTAGTGCATTAACTATGCACATGTATCAACTGTTGGCTTTGTCTTTTGGCAATCATGCACTTAGAATTTATGATGGTATACTTGGTAGCCCAGAATGTCCCACATACGAGATTGAGTTGTGGTTACTAGGCCAAGCCAGGCCAACATTTAAACTAAGTTTAATATATTTTTGCCAAAAGATGAAGCTATCAGTCTGTAATGTGCTTAGTTTATACACTACAATGGGTTGCAAAGCACTGGAAGCATGATTTCACTCACCTTTGCATTGTATTAATAAGAAATTTGGGCTGCCAGGTTTGCAGGAGACTGGCTTTGTTTTGCAAGGAAAAAAAAAGCAATTAAAGTGAGCTATATTTTCATACAAAATAATTTTAATTGTTTAAATAAAATGTCACAGTAATTCCAGAGAAGCAAATGAGATATATAGCAATTTTGTCTTCTTCACACCAAGGGACCGGATGGCACAGTGTTGCCCCTCCTTACATGGAGTTTGGAAAGTCCCCCATTCCCCAAGTTGATTGCAGGTGTCCCATGAAGCTTGATGCATTACAGTATTTCTATTTGATTATTTCATGGTTATGTAATATATGCAAATTAAACATCTACAAGACCATTACATAGTGGATTCCATACACACAATTGAGGCGTTACACATAAAAAGGGTCCAATGCACCACCAGTGGCCCAAATTGATTAATTGCACATAACCATACTAAAACTATTCTTCTATGCACTGGGCTTAGATTTACAACCGTTGCTCCACTGAATGTAAGGTTATATATAGTCCATGGAAAAAAATTATGCATATTGCAAAACTTCGACTGCACCTTCTGGCAAGTCTGAATTATGGTGCATTGGACCTTTCATAAGTGCAATGCCTCAAAGCAGCTCTAGTGTTAAGAAATTTGTATTTATATCGGTCTTATGCAGTGCGTGGAAAGTTTGACTTCCTGACACCCAGTGAGCTTCACCAGTCATAGATCTGGTGCATAAATAGTACCACTCCAGAACAGGTTAGACATTTTCAGTATTACTGGTACTAGAGGCATGATATTTGGCAAGTTACATCCACCACCTACTAATCATTTCCTGGTACTTGCCATGTAAATACTTCCCCCTGTCACCTGGCAAATTACACTGATTGCACTGCAGGTCTAATATGAACCAGACTGTAACACATGCTCACAGTTCAAGCCAAATTTTCAAAATTCAGTAACTAACTTTCAACATCACTAGACATGACTCTCCTCTCAATGGTCAATATACTGGAGACTTCAGGTAAATAAAGATGGTGGCTTTTCTATGAGATATGATGAGGTATTAATAACTCTGTCAACCCCTTTTCTGAGTATTTGACAAACAAATCCACTTAGAAAAGTATTGTTTCTTAGTAGTAACAGTATGTCGTCAACTTTTTCTTTGTCTAGCTTGCATCCTCTTACCATAATAATAATAAAAAGACTGGTCTCTTTCCTAACATACTACCTGACAGGCATCACTGGTTATAATTGTGAACTGAGCATCTGGCAGTCAACATTTGTTTGTTTACCATTAATTCAAGTGGACACTGTGACAATACAATACTGCTAGCTATGTAATATTATTGTGGATATGTCAAAGACAAAATTTTCTTAGCCCCATTATATCACATTTGTATGTCCAAGGGAAGCAGAACAGGAAAGGGAAGACATGTTGTTGCATGTTGCAGTCATGACTCATGGGGCTGGCAGGAATGAAATACACTTTGCCTGGTTTTGAGTAGCTTATACAATGGTTACTACACAAATATGCACAATATTTTTTCCTACAAACAAATTTGAAGGAAAAGAATCCTTAGATATGAGCTAAGTCACATAATATACAGCATAGATATAAAAATCAATACTCTTGTTTACACTCTACCAAGCATACAATGCAAGAATCCTAATAACTGTTTAGTCATTCCCATCATAAATTAGTTCCTTAAACCCACTGTAAGCGTGTTGTTCACTGACCTTGTGTGCCCGCAGAGACTTGCCCTCACAGGCCAGGGTCACATCGGTGAACGACTCAGATTGCAACAAGCGGTCGAAGGCTCGTAGCAGGTTTGACTGATGGTTGTTCCATTTGAGGCAGTACTGTTGGTTCGCCATTGCGGACGGGGAGTGTGGAGAATCCTGGGGAGTAACAATATTTGTCAGGATATTGTTGAGAACTTCTGTACATGACTAGCTTGCCAAAATCAACATAAATATGGCTGCATAAACATGTACAACATACTGAGGATCCCAGCATCAGCATACAGCAGCAAGTAAAGCAGTGATAGCACAACACTTCTGTGAGAACAATAAGTTTTGTGCTACAAGACAAGCTCCTCCCCACCACTCAGCCCTTGGACCAGCCTCTGGAGCACACACTTGGGAGGAACAATGTAAAACAAGCAAACAGGTATACACTTCTATAATAAATCTATACATAAAATCAAAAGCATGCAAAAAACATTCAAAATGTATATAAAAAAGGTATAAATGGTGCAGATATCTTAACAACTACATAGTCATCACTCAATCACACAAAATATCCTTGCCAACAATTACGTATATAATATTCACCCATGTATCAATAATGATTTTCTTGTTCTTTTTAATATTGCATGAAATTCATTATACATATGATTACTGCAATAAAAAATATTTATAGTGCTAGTAAAAAGATCAAAACTATAAATTATCAATTACATAACATGTAATATACATATATATGAACTGAATCTAAGATCTCTTCTATCCCATAAATAACACACATGGATGCATCTAGAAGTGCAATCCTATCCCTGCACAGAAGCAAAAGCTCAACAATTGCAATTGCATAAAATCAGCCTAGCTCTCAGTGGTCAAGAAAGCAAGGGAGGAAAGGTGTGTTCCAAGCAGTAAGGTGGCAGTAAGAGTCATAATAAGTGTGACTCATCAAGCTGGAGTAGGAGTAGCAAGACGCTTATCCCCACAAGTGACTCAGAAGAGTGACACTCACTAACCTTACTATCAATAAGGACATTCTCCACTTTCCATGGAGGAGAAAGCCCGGAGGAGGAAGCGTCTACAGAGGGACACTCAGAGGCTATTGGCTGAGGATCACTAGAGCCGGCCAATGGACAGTCCTCCATTCCCTCAATGTCAGGTTTTGGGATAATGTAACACGAGATACACTTCCGCAAGTGTCTCCTCAGCCTGTCAACTTTTGCACTAACCCTCTGCTTACAGTGAATACAAATCACAACATAATGTTTGTCATCAGTCCAGCGTTTGGTAAAGTGAGACCACACAGAATCGCTCCGCCTCCCAGCTTTACCCTCTCTGATGCTCATGTTCCTTAAGTAGAGAGAGAAAGAGAATGAAAAGTTTTAATTATACACTCCTTGAAAAGCACATGCTGTGAGTTATTACTCCAGTGCCTCAAATATTCACAAGTAACTAGTAAGAGCAATAAAAAAACTTTACAATGTATCATAATTGGGGCTTCTAAATGTTGTTTTCAATGTTAGAACAAATATATCTATATTTACACACACACACACACACAAAAAAAAAAAAAAAAAATAAATAAATAAATAAATAAATAAATAAATAAATAAAATAAATAAATAAAAAAATAAAAAAATAAAAAAATAAATAAATAAATAGATAAATAAATAAATAATAATAATAATAAAATAAATAAACTCAGCCGACCCTGAAATAGTTTATTTGCCCTGAAAAATGACTTAAAACTAGTGGACAAATTAGGAAACCACACTTGAAAGAAAAAGCTGGTACATTGTCACGCACAACTGATACATGATATTAGTTTATCACCCTTTAGCACACTGTAAATGCTTACGCTACTAGTTTTCATTGGAAAAAAGATGACCAAATTAATCAGAACTAATACATATTCTAGATATTAATCTTTCTTTTGTCAAAAAACAAAGGTGAAATTTAAAAGCATGACAGAGGATTTGTTTCATCCTTAACAGTATAATAAGAGTGAAACAACACTGATATATCACTACTCTCATGTTATCCCGTGTTCATATTTTAGAGATCTCCATAGGCTATGAGATGACAGTCCTTTTCTAAAAATACTGTCATATATGGACCAAAATATGTGGTGTAAAAAATCCAAGCACATATAGGTAAATTATATTCTTTACCAATTCCCATCTTCAAATAAACCATTCAAATACAAATAATACCTTTCTCAATAATAGTCTCCTCACCATCCTCACCTTTCAAAATAATCAGAGCCACAGCATTTTCAAAATGGCAAAAACATAACTTCATTGAAGGTAAAAAACATTATAAAAAATATGTACGGTATGTTTGTATCCAAATATTGAGATACACACAGAGCTGAGGTCTGTGTGGGTTAGCCCACAGGAACCCGCAATGTGAGGCACGTGAGGGCGTAAAATGAAGAGATTTTTGTGGGTGCAGTACGGGTGCAGATTATACTTTGAAAATGCCTGCTGGTGTGGATGTAGCTACTTGTTGAAGGTGTGGAGAGGACGTGGGTTAACACGAGTCAAGATGGGCTGAACAGGGCAGCTGCTTTCATGAGATTATGGGGGTGGGGCTAGAAGGTCATGGGATTGACTGGAGGGGTAGGGACAAGTGTTTAGTGGGATATGAAAGGATATAAAGGTAAAGTTGGGGGCATACGCTATAGCTGCACGTGGCCTTGGTGCTCATCTCTGTCGCATTGGTCCTTGAGCCTGTGGTGGGAGGGAACCCATTACCCTGGGACACTGGGCCAGTGTGACATCCGGGTTACCACAGTTTACCTTCCCCAGGTTTCCCCAGGTACCCATTTATCGACCAGCCCAAAAGGGTGGATGAACAGCTGGGCGAGCTGCATGCCGACTGCCTGGTCCGGGATTCGAACCTGGGCCCGCGGAGAAGTAGCCTGGCACACTGACCACTAGACCACGGAGGCGTATAAGGATATAGGTGAAGGAATAATGCTTAGGTGAAGTGAAGTTTAAGTGTGAAGGAGATACTGGCTGTTCAGCTGGGGTTGGGATAGGTGCAGTCATCAAACTTTCAGGATGAAGGTTAGAGTTAGGGAGATGGGTTGAATCATGATTGGCTTGGAATCTTATCAAGAGTGTTTGACCAACTGGGTTTCTGACTTGAGATGTAAAACTAGACAGGCCAAGGGAAGAAATAAAAAGAAATACAGGTATACAACATGCTGCCCCTATAGAGGAAACAGCTGGTGAGGACACAGGAGAGATTGTTAAACTCATCCAACTAAATATACCTCACTGGAAATGACATGCACCTATTACATCATGTGTCTTACTGCATACTCCCTACCTAGGCGTGAGTTTTGCGAATGAAGTGTGGCCAATGATTATAATCTAGATAATTCTTTGTCTTCAAGCTAGATATCTCTGTGGCTGAGAGGGAAACTTGAGTCTGATGGTGATTATGATGACACCAATGCAATAGAAACTATTAAATTTCAGCCTTTTGTTTGATTAAGGCAATCATTATATTACTTACTTAGCTATACAGCAACTATATACATATGAGCATCAGGAAAAACTGCACAAACACAAATACAATTAAATGCCACATAATTTTTTCCTTTTCTTATCAGCAAACCTGAAGCATCACTGGAGGACTATGAAGTTATGCAGACTTCATCATTAACACAAAATTAAAGAAACACAAAGTCCACTGATCAAAAAACGTTCATGCCAAGAAGAAAGTTCACCCAGCAGTACTAACCAAGTACAACTGCTGTCAATCCTTGCTACATCATACATACCATAAAGTCAAGGCAACCACTATGCCAGCCAACTATGGGCAAGATTATCTAATATATAGGTTTATCCTCAGAAAATCAACATTGGATTGGAAACGAGTGAGTGGTGAGTTTCATAAATGTTCAGCAAATGGCAGGGGACATGATGGAATGGAGGAATGGATGTGGCCACACCATTATAGAATAAGACAGTGAGAAGAATCAACTCTAGCAATGAGCCACATGGAGATGTGTAGTGAGTTGAGGGGGTTCCTTAGCAATTACAAGCTATCATCATGGATGTAGAAATACTTTCAAGTACATACCTAAATTACACAATTCTTACGATATCCTAGCAACTCTAAGAGACCCATTTGATTTTGCTTATGAGTGCTGCCCTGTAACAGCCATATCCATCACTAAAACCAAGCACAGTATCCAAGAGACACAGTTATGGGTTCCCATACCATGTTAATTGTAGGAAGCAAACAAATGTGAGCAGGAATGCTCATTGACATCAAAAACAATTTTGTAAAATGCACCTTTTTACTAGAAAATTCAGTCTACTGTGCAACGACAAAACAATAAAATAATAATAGTAATAATAATAATAATAATAATAATAATAATAGTAATGATCCTAATGTCCTCTCCTAACAAAGCACGCGATGATTATCTAACCATGTCAGTGTCTTCACTGTAGCTATAGTAGTAACACCTAGTAGGGGTTGCATCTTCAAAACATCTGCAATATAATTTGAAATACTAAATGGCATGACTGTAGCTTTGAGTGAGTGTTTCATCTTATTTTCCTGATTGCATACCAGAGTTCGTTTCCAACATCATGGAAATGTTTATCATGTGAATTCATTGATTTTACGAGAATAATTGTAATGAATTAAATAAACACCTATGCAATGTTTGGTGTCATGCACATGCTGGAATGTTTGCACTTTGAAGTCAAACACTTTAGTGATAAGACGACTGAGGACCCAACATGCCAGAAATGGAAATGGCCAAAAATCACTCCCAGAGTTCAGCAATGTTCTGATACAAATTATCTAACTTATTATCAATGCTACAGTAAGTATTTCTGGTAGAATTCTAATTCTAATAATGGCAATGATGACTTTGGGGATTTTTTTTTTTTAATTAGTTATTAGGATGATTTTTCAGAACTGAGCTTTAGGAGTAATTTCTGGCATGTCATACATTCTTGACTGATGTATATAAATAGCCTGTACGTTAAATAAGCATTATTCAGTACAAAGCAAAGCCCGTCTACCTATCTTTCTCTATGGGTGTCTGTGCTATAAGGTCCCTATGTCCCAATAACACAATTGGATTGCAAATTAATGACAGAAATCAAAGTCAAACAAGGTGTCTTCCTTCAAGAAGTTGGTGTTTGATTATTAATAGCATGAAGTCACAGCCATTTTCTTTGGTGTAAAGTTTTACAGAAGCTCGTCTTGGACATCCGAACCTTACGGCTGTGACAACTCACCATCGAGTCAAGAGATGAAAGCAGTAGTATTTATATATATTGGATTTTAACCTTTCATTCAGTAAAATAAGGGACTTATATCCAAATTCAGGTTATAGGGCAGGAGCTAATATAGTGGGAAAAAAAAAAAAAAAAAAAAAAAATAGGGGTGGAGGTTGTCATGTTGGACCCTTAAGACACGCATCCCATCACTTGATGGCATAAGTGAGCTGCCCCTCCTCTATGCACTGTCGACATAAAATAAATGTCATAATAAAAATAAAGTAATGATAAAAAATAATAATTAGGTAGCCTATATATCATCTTTTTTATCATTATTATAGAAATAACATTCATAATATTTTATACTCCAACTAAAAAGGTGGTATGTACCCCACCACCCGTTATCTGATCCCCTTACCATGGCAACATAACCCTGTGTGGTAATTTGTACCCAATGGCTGAAAGCTCTTTAGTCTTCTCCGTCTGTGATCAATGACTGAAGTCACCGAGAACCATGTACTGTACGACTCTTCTCAGAATCACAAACTTACAGCCAGGTCTTATGCATATCTGCTATGATAACAGAGACTAATGAAATGAACCCAAGATAACACACGAGTCAAGTACAACGAACACCTTGCGTCAGTCTAACTTTAACAAGTAACAGCTTGAGAATAAGGTAAAAGAATATATCACAAGCAGAGCAGTGTTGTTGCCGAGATGTATATAAGTGAGGTAAAGCTAGGGGCAGATGTTGAGGTGTGTGTAGCCTCAGTGCTTATCTCCTTGGCCCTTGAGTCCTCTACCCTAGGCATAGGTGTGAAATCTGGGTTACCACAGTTTACTTTTCCCATGTTTCTCCAAGTACCCACTTATTGGCCAGCCTCAAGGGGGGATGCACAGCTGGGTGAGCTGGGTGTAAACTGCCCCAAGTCAGAATCAAACCTAGGCTGGGGTGTTCATAGTCCCACCACAGGAGCATTATGTGATGAATGAGATTTGATAGCCAGTGACACACTTGTTAACAAAAAATGACCGTATTCTTACAATGAAAGTGGAGCCTATGTTTTGTCTGCATTTTTCTAGTGGATATTTAACCCATATAGAGATATAAGCTAATACTGTATTAGTGAATCTAAGGAATCATAGGACTGGCTTTTTAAACTAGTAATGAAAAGTGAATGAACATTTTCTTTTCTTTCCTACAGAATAGATTTCAAAGTTTTGATTTCAATATAAGAGAAAAATACGGTGATCATATAGAAAGGAAAGTCTTTTCAATATTTACAAGTTGGACCTGTGGCAGAAAAAAAAAAGTTGAACACCCTTATTTTATGATAACTTCTTAGCATTAGTCTATGTCTCATGTAGCTACTAGGCTAGCTGGAAAAAAGGAGAAAAGGATATAATTAATCATTGAGAGCAGAACTGTGTCATTGCTGGTGTGTATACATGCCAAAACTATGAAGATTAGTAGAACCTGCAAATCAAGAAATGTACCAAAATTATTTTTACACATACCGTAGTTAATATAACAACTTGGCTAATAACAAAAGTACCTTTCACTGGTCAACATCACCTGGTATAGACATTACCATCCAAATCTTGTGGTATCAAAGTAATAGTTATCTTTGAGTCCTTAGACAGAGAAACCTAGCTTCTAAGAGGTATGCTGCTCGGTACAGCTAACAAGAAAACATACTCAGTTACTTTACTTATTTAATAAATACGAAATCAAAGTTGTAGGTCACTCCTAAGATTTGTATAGGGTGGTCAATATGAGGTGGAATGAGGGACATAACCTGGAGTAAATGAAAACCCTTTGGAACATCCATTTTAAAATTCATTTCAACAACAATGCAAGCACTTGTCACAAGCCAATATCACACAACAAACTTAGGTATGAACATATACAACATACTTATATGGTACCAATCATGATTCCTTGATCCAGGACAGGCAGCCTCTATGAGGTGTGCTTCTTGTTACTAATAGCAGGGGGGGGGGGGGGGGGGGGGGCAAGTGCAGTTACTTTATTATTATTACTTGTGTAATGAATTTGAAATATATAATGATATACATTTACTCTTAAAGTATATAGGTAGCCTATGATACACATGCTGTCTCTGCTAAAAAGCTTTTACATTGGAAATGAAATTACATCACTTTCAATCACTTCAAAAATTGCTTGACAACCCTATGGCACAGAAGGTTCCTTGTGGTTCTGTTTGACTTGATGTAAACCTTCCACACTTTAGTCTCATGGAGGAGCCACAGGTTGTTGTCTGGCCACCTCTTGGGTGCCAGAGGAGAAAAAGTTTCAGATCTCTTGATTCAGCAAATTGTGTGTATTTGTGAGAAATTTATTTCCCATTGCCTTGGATGAAATGTCACAAAAAACAAAAAAACAAAAAAACAAAAAAAAAAATCCTTGTAGCCACTTGAAAAAAAAAATATTATTCAGAATTTTTTTTTTACCGGCACAGTTCCATGGCATAAAACTTTTCTAGTGATAAAGCAATTAATAGGCCTTTTTTGTTCCTAAAATGGGAGTGAGGTAAATATAAATGAGGAAAACATGATCATGAACTGATAAAAAATTGCAGTAGTGCTGATAAAATAGACATCTTGATGTAAAGTTCCCCAAGGGAGTATGCCTCACATGTTTGCACTAGTTATATGCCCCATTCCTTTTAAAAATTCCTCAAATGGGTAGCAACAGTACAACCTCCAGTCCTCTTTCTTTGCTTGCACACTTCCTCCATATTATGGATTTTAAGAGGTAGGTTATGAGGATTTGAGTGATGGCTAGCTAACATATTACAGAATAAATGTGCAAATACCAAAGTGCTTGAATAACTAAATGTAGCTATATATTCAAACTGGTACTCTGAAATGCATATTACGCCTATGTTTGACAAGTAAGGTAGAGATGAAGATACACATTGGCATACACATTTCATGTGAGAAAAGACTAAAATCTTTTGAGAAACTCTCTCTCTCTCTCTCTCTCTCTCTAAACATATCATGTATGTATATATAGCTATATATACTATATATATTTAACGGTATATATATATATATATATATATATATATATATATATATATATATATATATATATATATATATATATATATATATATATATATATATATATATATATATATATATATATATATATATATATATATATATATATATATATATATATATATATATAATGGGAAAGTTTGTTTAAAGTATTAGTACGCCAGAGTTCTGAGCTTTCCCTGTGGCTGCAAGGGCATCACTATCACACACTCATTTAGACAGCTGAAAGGACCAATCAATTAACCTGTTATAAAGACTGGCCTTGCTGTTACCATTTCACTGCACAAAGTCATGCAGACACTGTCTCTTGCCCTCCCTTGAAATAAATGAAAGAAAATCTCAGTTCACTTCAGATATCAGTACATGTTATTGTCTATAAGTAAACTGTTCAGCAGAATTTTGTAACCAAAAATAAGCCAATGTTTGGGGGAGCCACTTTCTGAAAATATTCATTGAGCAATGGTAAAATAGGGGATTGAAGCAAATAAACATTGGAATCACTGAAAAAAGTAGTTATATGCCCACACAGATTAGCATGATAATCACTCACCCAGAAGGAAGAGCAGCAAGATTGAATCCATTATTACAATGAATGTCTTGGTATCATCATTATCCCCACAAAGCACCACCAACAACACGGGAGCAAAACAACACATCCAGGACACAAGCGCCCGCACACACACACGCACGCACGAAAACACACAAAACACACACCCAGGAGACAGCAGCATTTGTGACAGCAATGGTAGCTGTAGATTTTCACGCCCACATACACTGACACGACCCCTTATAACTTGCGACAGCGACAACCTCAGAGCCAGGCCTAGGCTGGAGGGGTCGGCGGCGGCGGCGGCACACACTTGGGGCTTCATTGTTTTTGTTTCCTTCGTCAATAACAATGAGTAACACGCTGACTGTTTTCTCCTGGGGCAAGCACCAGTGGTGGTGGTAGTGTAGGTATGCAGTGCTTGGCTGGCTGGTTACTACTGGCCACTGTGACCACACACTGTGCTCCTCCGGGTGCCTCACGGTGTCAGGCGAGGAGGAGGTGCCCAGCTATGACATTACTGCTGGTCACACTCGTTGGTCCTCCTCCCTGGTGTCCCTCGGTGTCACAGGAGAGGAGGAGGTGCCCAGCTATGCCCTCCTCCCCTGGTGCATCACGATGTCTCAGGCAAGGAGGTGCCCAGCTATATCCTCCTCACGGTGACACAGGCGAGGAGGTGCAAAGCCATGTCCTCCTCCCCTGGTGCCTCACGGTGTCACAAGAGGTGGTGCTTAGCTATGTCCTCCTCCCCTGGTGCCTCACGCTGTCACATGAAGAGGAGGTGCCCAGCTATGTCCCCCTCCCCTGGTGCCTCACGTTGACAGGCGAGGAGGTACAAAGCCATGTCCTCCTCCCCTGGTGCCTCACGGTGTCACAGGAGGAGGAGGTGCCCAGCCATGTCATTACTGCTGGTCACACACACTCACTGGTCTTCTACTCTTGATGCCTCACGATGTCTGGTCACACACACACACACACTCGTTGGTGCTCCTCCTCCTAGTGTCTCGGCAAGAAGGTGCCCAGCTAACACATTTACTTCTGACACATCAACACTCACAATAACCACAATAACCTCATATAACACACACGTAACAGTTTCTACTTCGCACACAACTTAATTTTTCTTTTTAGGTCAGGCGCCGAAGTCCTTTTTTGCCCCCTTTTCACGAAACTCTTAAAACTATTTCATAAAACACAAGTATTATTATTATGCATACATACCTTAGGAGACATAAATAGCGGGTCTACTGCTGCAGGGGTCGAGCCAAGACTCTATCTCCTCCTCCCTCAAATTCGATTAATCGCCGACTGTGCTTTCATTTTCCTGTTAATTCGCTTTTTTTTCCTTTTTTTCGTTTTTGGGTCGAGTTGTTAAGGAGGGTCAGGACTGCCTTCCTCCCAAACACTGATTTCACCGTTATAATCACCGCTTGCCCCGTCTCTTGTGGTGCTGGCGCGATCCAAAACGACTCCCACGTCCTCCCCTTACCTTGAACCCAGTCACTATGGCGCCTTTCGAATTTTATTTAGATAATTTTTTGCTCAAAAATATTCCGACCCTCGTCCCTCTGCCGGCAGCCCGACACACTACCGCTGGCCGGCCGCACGAACCTTTGGCTCACGTGCTGCACGGGTATTGATTTTCATCGTGCATGCACTGAGACGGCACGCTGGTATATATCTAAATAAGCTGGTATGTGTAAATACCGTCAACTATTCGATATGAAAGTTGCATTTCGCGAATGTTGAGTACGACACGTTTTCCTAATGCCGGCAGCTACACTAACTCCCAGCCACCCGAAAGATAATTCATTTCACTTGCTCGAATAATTTGCATAACTCACTCAAACTTATGAAAAACAAATGGAAACATATACTAAATAACATTATTGTCAACAGCTGTAGTCGTTCTCAACTCCTGAAAGTTTGGAAATCACTTCAGAGATACGACACGTTTTCCCGGGGGCGGCAGCCACATGCGGCCAGCCAGCTGATATTTGAGTGAAGGGAAAAGAAATCTTAAAAACGTAGCTGAACTTTGAGCTTTTCTTGCCATATGTAGCTCTGAAGGGGCTTAAAATGGCTCCAATAACACGAGAGACATTTCCACATGGCCTAGGGACCGATAAATAAAGCTGATACAGTATTGGCGCTAAGCAATGGCTGGCGACTCTTTGGGAAAGGGGAGGAAGGGTGGGAGGGAAGGGGTTTTGTGGGGGTGAGTTGGGGGGAATAATAAATTTTTATATGGCCTCTGTGCCTCAGATAATGGAGAACGCCGGCATTCCATATCAGGTGGGGTGGCTCGCCTCGCTCTGCCTCACCCACCGGGAAAACAGAAGAAAAATGTTTTATATAAATATTTATAACCACGGCAGCATTGTTCATAATAAGAGATCGACCTTGTCTGAATTATTAATTATTTCGCATCCATGCTAGAAAATGAAAATCAATATACGCTGTAACTCCGTACGGCAATACTGCTAACAGGAAAAGATATCCGAGTACGTGTGTCCGTATTCATACTAATAGAGGAAAAATATACATAACCTCATACGGCAATAGTATTATTCAAAGAGGTCCCGTGTAATACTCATTTCGTATTCGAGTCAGTGTTGGTAAGAATGACGAGGAGTGGGCCCCATTGTGATTATAAACCCAGCGTTGCCTAGCGCGACAAACCCGCGGAAACGAAGCCCGGAGTACGAAATGAACACCAGTGGCTGAGTTAGAGCAAGGGAGGGACTCGCCTGGTCCTGGCATGATCTAAAATTAGCCATAATTCGAAACAAAAAGACCCGGCCCGTTCCTGGTGGACTGCCAACGTTGCTTCTTTGTGAATTTTGGCCGGGAAGTTGCCGCAGTTCAAGCTTTTTTTATGTACGTTTCGCGTCGTTTTTTTCTCGTTTTATCATCGTGGCGAGACAATGGCAGAAGATCTGAAATGTTAGACGGCGGGCCATTGTGTGTGGAAGACAGCCGTGGGGTGTATAAACGGTGCGATATACTCCCCGGCAACATCAATACATAGTCAATACAGGTGGAGCTGCCTATCCCCAACGAAATATTAAGGTTAACATGAATCAATATGGAGCCATGGCCACATAATTATCCTCAGAGTAATCAATTCTAGATAAAGGTTGGCGGCCCTGCTGCCGCCCCCCCTTCCCCTCCCTTATTCCCTCATTCCCTCCCTTCTTCCCTCCCTCCTTTCCTCTCCATCATGAAGGGTTGGTAGACCTGGAATAATTTTTCTCACCTTAATTTTGGCTAAAACGGAAACGCCTGTCAACCTCGGGAGTTGTTAGTTTGCATCTTTTTTTTTTTTTTTTCCCCGAGCATTTTGAGTCGAATCCACCTCCTCTTTGTTTGGCGATGACCTGTGTGTGTGCTGCGAGAAAACAATTCCTGCCTCATTATAATAGGGTAAGGGGGAGGGATGTGAAACAGTACTGACTTCACTTTCACCAAATGTCAATGTTTTACAAAATGTATTTACATCACCAACGCCGGTGACTGTGGCGGCGACGGACTGCGATAAGACTGGCTGGAGTATTAACAAGGGCGAAGAAAAAAGAACGGCGCTGGTGTTGTCTCTCTTGAAGTTTTGGCAGAGAGAGAGAGAGAGAGAGAGAGAGAGAGAGAGAGAGAGAGAGAGAGAGAGAGAGAGATTTAGGGCAATGTGCATTAAGATGTTTCCGTGACACGAACTAAACTTTCTACATACACAAACTTCGGCGGATATGATGAACTAATGCCATTTTTCTTTTCCGTTTTTTTTTTCCATTTTTCTTGAAGCAATATTTTAAAATTATCGCCATTTTTTTTCCCTCGCAACAGATTTATCCAGTTTTCTACCTATCTTAGCGTGTGCCTCTACCTCTATTTTCCACGTAGTATTAATGTCAGGTATGACGTTCATCAAGCATGGTATACAGGTAGAGTAGCATGTGTACATTATATTTCGCATATATAATGCCTTCCCTGAGCGTGTCCACTAGGGAATGTAATCGCACTATCAGGAAAGGGAGCGTGGGGATATAACTCGAAAAAGGTGTGTGAGTGGGGAGGGAGGATACAAAAAGGGTCATGGGTTAAGTTTATTCTTTTCACATCAACATCGTTCTTGCTTTTCTGTAAATTACTTTTTTCTTCAAAATTTTAGTATCACAGTTTTGTTCGTGACGAATACAACGTACTGACTTACACAGGCACACGTATACATAGCTATATATACACATACATGCTTACGTACATGTACACACACATATATACATACATACGATTACATCTGCGTGACTTTGGATAATTTTAGGTTAGTCTTTGTTTTGCGTGCACAAGGAATGATGAGTCTAGGTGGTTGGAAGTCTGTATAGTAATAATAATAAATCCTTGTGTTAGACGTGTGTGTGTGTGTGTGTGTGTGTGTGTGTGTGTGTAGGTTTGGCAGAGAAGCAACACTACCTATGTAAGTGCCTGCTTTGTAAGAAAATAATAAAGATGACTATATTGGTGGTGAGTTTTCATGAATATTTGTGAGATGGAAGCAGTCTTTTTTTTTTAAGATCGAACGAAGTAAATTAAAGCGTCTTCCTTTTTTATGGGTAAAGAAATAAGATGTAGATAACTTGCTCTTATAAGAAATCTTTTTTTGTTGCTTTTATTTCTTGTCCACAACCTGAAAATTTTAAAGTTACCATTACAACAACACCCAACACCGACTGGCATTTCTAATAAAACATGAAATAAAAAAGAGGGAAGGAAAAATATACCGTCTTAATATCTCAAAACCTATTTATTTTTATCCCTTCTTTTGTGCGAGGCCGAAACAAAGCACCCTTTTGTCCTCTACTTCTCCTTCGAACTGTACGTACTTTTGCCCTCTCCTCTATACCTTCCCCTCCTCTCCTCCTTCCACCTCCCCGCCACCCTTCTCTCCTTTTCCATTAACCCTACTCGTCTAACTTCTCCAACTCCCCAAGCTCCGCCCCCTTCCCTTCCCTTCCTCCGTGACGCTCATCCCCCCGTCACACACACACCAGAAACTAAATTTAATCATTCATTTGTCTCTTTTTTCCTTAGAGGGCTTTTCTTATTTGTTCTTTAGCACTTTGTCTCCTTTACAACACACACACACACACACACACACACACACACACACACAGGCGGGGCGGGAGGGTTAGCGTAGTATTGTGTATTGTTACTTATAAAGGACTGGACGGTGAGGCCTTACGTAATAATAAGCTCCTGTTGCTCAGTTCCTCAGACGTAGCTATGAGGAGATTGGATTACGCTGCCTGAACCCGGATAGAGATAAGTCCGTCCAACGTGTATTTGTTCCTGGTCTGTAAACATTTAAAAAAGGTAGAGTGCTGTTATTCATATATCTATTTACTTCATTTTTATATGGTATTATTCCCCTAATAGACGATCCTTACCGTAAAATTATAAATAAAATAAAAACTTGCACTATTGTTTTATGGTGAATTTTAGGACCGAGACGTATACTATTTATTTGACTTTTACTGGGCTGTGACGGTCTGATTTCTCCCATACTTTCCTCCTCCGCCGTGTGTGTGTGTGTGTGTGTGTGTGTGTGTGTGTGTGTGTTTAGGTAATAGCTTTATGTAGGTTACGCTTCATGTATACACTGCTAATTCATACACCTGGGTTGAAGAGGCAAAATGGCGGAGCAAAAACCGTGTCTCTCTCTCTCTCTCTCTCTCTCTCTCTCTCTCTCGACCGAAACCAATTAAAGAAGACGTCAGCATCTGTTGAGAAGCCCCTTGCCTCGCCCTCCACCTGAAGCATCCCTTTCTAATGATCGGAGCGCTCTCTCTCTCTCTCTCTCTCTCTCTCTCTCTCTCTCTCTCTCTCTCTCTCTCGAATATGGAGTTATGAACAGGGTCACCTTTCTCAAACCAAATAATTTTATCTCAGGAGACGATGATTTTGCCATTTTCCAATAATAACGCCCATAAAAATCTATAAAATAATAATAATAATAATAATAATAATAATAATAATAATAATAATAATAATAATAAAATGAAAATAAAAATAATAACAATGATGATAAAAGCCGGTATAAATAATCCATTCTCGATAATACAATTCTCAGCGTCAGTAGAGGAAGGAGGGAGGGGTCAGTTAGTTTACCCTCCTCCTCCTCCTCTTCCGCCTTCCTCCCCTTCGCTTCTCCTCAGCAATACTGATAAGAGAATTACACTGAGTGGCAAGGAATACACTAGATTAGAACTTATACCAAGGTCTTTATTACTACTTATTGTTTTTTTTGTGTGTGGGGGGAGGGGGGAGACATGTATTAGATCTATGCTAGTCTGAGAGAGAGAGAGAGAGAGAGAGAGAGAGAGAGAGAGAGAGAGAGAGAGAGAGAGAGAGACCTTGTAGTGATTTTCAATTTTCTGTATTTTTTTCTAACATCTTTAACCTTTACGCAGCATATCACGCACAGATTCATGACTGCAAGGTGATGGATGGGTTAGTTACGAAATTGTTACCTTATTTTTTTCTTATTTTGTTGAGACAAGTGTGTGTGTAGTAGTTGTAAGTAGTAATCAGTGTGAGACTCAAAGTGTGGTAGAAGAAGAAAAAGAAAAAGAAAAAGAAGAAGAAGAAGAAGAAGAAGAAGAAGAAGGAAAAAAAAAGAAGAGGATGATGATGATTATAATGATGATGGAAAAGAAGAAATAGCAAAAGAAGAAGAAGAAGAAAAAAAAAGAAGAAGAAGAAGAAAAAAAAGAAGAGGGAGAGAAAGAAGAAGAAGAAGAAGAAAAAAAAAGAAAAAGAAATAGAAGAAGAGGAAGAAGAAGAAGAAGAAGAAGAAGAAGAAAGAAAAAAAGAAAGTAAAGATGATCTATAATAATAATAATAATAATAATAATAATAATAATAATAATAATAATAATAATAATAATAATAATAATAATAATAATAATAATAATAATAATAATAATTATAAAAATAGTGGTAGTAGTAGTAGTAGTAGTAGTAGTAGTAGTAGTAGTAGTAGTAGTAGTTGTAGTAGTAGTAGCAGTAGTAGTAGTAGTAGTAGTAGTAGTAGTAGTAGTAGTAGCAGCTGCAGTACTACTACTACTAAAAATAATGAGAAAAATGAGAAAAATAATAATAAACCCCTAGACTCCTAGAGGAATCGTCCAGGGGAAATTAAGAATGAGCTCCGGGGGGCAGCATGAGCCAGGCATAGATGGCGCCACTATAAACACTTGCCTGCGCCACGACGGGCTTGGGCCGACCACCAGACCCAACCAAGAAAGCCTACCGGCGCAACATGCCAGGATGTAAAAAGAAAAAAAGGAAAAAGATTGACAATGAGGAGGAGAGGGGGCGTAGGTAAAAAAAAAAAGAACAACAGAAGGGGAAAAATGAGCACAATAGCCTAGCATAGTTCATTAACCTATCAAAGTGAAATTAATCCGCACTACAAACCCGCTCCTGTAGGCGCGTTAGCAATATAGCCTTGATAATTATGTTACCGGCGTGCGTGGCGGGTTTCATGATGCCTCTGAAGTGCGGAGAGGAATAAAAACCTGAATGCCTCAGGAACACCTACAAATCAACGAAATATGCGACACGTTTGCGAGCCGGCGCCGCGGATGAGAGCCGATCACAATGGGACAGGTGTGTTATCATTCAGGTTACCACGGCTTACCTTTTCTCAGGTTTCCCCAGGTACCCATGCAGTATTATCACGAGTGCGAGTATATATCACAGACTATATGATTTCACTTTCTGGTCCACCATTAAAATTTCTGAAAGATTTTACATCCTCTCTACTACTTCCTTGGCTATTCAAACCATTCCTCTCTTTCACCATTTTTTTTCTCTTTCCGTATTTTTTTCCCCTCCTTTTCTTTCTGGTATTGCATGTTCAAACTTATTTTCCATTTACCCTTGCTCCTCTTCCTCTTTTGTTACCGTTTTCTTATTCCCTATCTCCTCCATTCTTTTTTCTTTTCTCATTTTATTATTCTTTTCTTCCGAGTACCGCATCCTCTCTCTTACCCCATATTTTCCCTTACTCATTTTCTCTCCTCTTCCTTCGTTCTTACACGTCTTCCTCTCCCCAGTTTCCTATTTTCCCCTGCTCCTCCTCCTCCCTTGTTACCGTTTTCTTATTCCTTATCTTTTCTCTATCTTATCTCTTCTTATTTTTTTTCCGTGTGCCTCATCTTCTCCTTTACTCCTGATTTCCCCTTGCTCATCCTTCTCTCCTCTCCCTTCGTCCCAACACCTCCTCCTCTCCCTAGTCATCAATGAGTAGTAACAACCCATTAACCCATTAGTCTGGATGGCTAACCACATCACAACACGGGCTATTATTGTATAAAACCTGGTTTATCAGGATTATTCTATTATTTTCCTCTTCAGGGCATTCTGCCAAAAAAAAATCTGCCCATTAGTTAGCAGCGGTCAGCCCAGCCTTGATTGATTGGATGGGGGCATGGGGGGGGGGGGGGGCGGGGGCGCGATGGGGGGTCATGTTTCCCTGTCCCCCTCAAACCTCCTCCTTCCTTCCCCTTCCCGCAATAAATATCCCGCTATTTTCGTATAACAAGACGGACAGATTTAGGACTGCGGAAGGAAGGGAAGGGAGAAGATGGGAAGAGGAGTGGAGGGGAAGAAGAGTGGAAGGGAAAGTAGAAGGGAGAGTTCGGAAAGAGAAGTGAGGTGAGGGAAGGGAAAAGGGGGGGGGGGGGGGCGAAGGAAAGGAAGGGGAAGGGAACTAAAGTTAGGGAGGGGGGGTAACAGAAGGGGAAAATAAGTGAGGGAGGGGAAGGAAAAGGAAGGGGAAGGAAAGTTAAATGAGGGAGGGAAGAGAGAAGGGAAGGGAAGGGGAAAGAGAAGGGGAGAGAGAGGGAAATGAAGGAGGAGAAAAATTTAGTGAGAGAAGAGAAGGGAAAGGGAGAGGAGGGAAGGGGAAAGGAGGGGAAGGAAAGTTAATTGAGAAAAGAAAAAAAAAGAGGAGGGGGAGGAAAAGGAGGGGAAGAAAGTTAAGTGAGGGAGGGGAAGAGAAGGGACGGGGAGGGGAAGGAAAGTGAGGTGAGGGAGGGGAAAGAGAAGGGGAGGGGGAAGGAAAGTAAGGGAAAAGAGAGGGGAGGGGAGGGAAAAGAAGGGAAGGAAAGTAAGTGAAGGAGGGAGGGGAAAGACAAGGGGAGGGGGAGGGAAAAGAAGCGGAAGGTTAGTCAACTGAGGGAGGAGAAAAAGAAGGGAAGGGGGAAGGAAAGGAAGAGGAAAGAAAGTCAAATGAGAAAGGGATACAGACTGGGAGGTGAAGAGGCGTGTGATAGGGGTGGAAAAGGAAAGCGGGGTGAGGGTCAGGAGAAGAGGGGGGGGAGGGGAGAGGGTGGTGGTTGCTAGGGGGACATTACACCTGGAAGAAGAGAGGGCAGGTGAGACTGGCTGGGGTGGGGGGAGGGGGGAGTAGGAGGCTGGGGGGTAGGGTGAAGCGGTGTACCCCTCTCCCTCCTCATCCTTATTCTCCTCCCCCCCAAACGAAGGCATTATTTAGGGCCCCTACCACTTGCTCCTCGGATATACTTGTTCCACCTTCCCTCCCTCCCTCCCTCCTGCCTTCCTTCCCTCCCTCCCTACTTCCCTCCCTTCCTCCCTCCCTCCCCGCATCCCCATCCTTCAAACTGATGATATGAACAAAATGAAACTGGTCGAGGGTTACATTATAGAACCCGAGTGGGGAAGAAATGACCGCCTGAGTCGCTCGGTCTCGGAAGAAATACTCGAAGGAAAAATATGAAATAGAAAAAAAGAGGAGATGTGTTTCGAAATAAATGCTGAATGTATTGTGTATGTGTATTTGTCGTTATATTATTATTATTATTATTATTATTGTTCCGCCAATTAGGTTATGTTTATGTTTTTTTTTTGTTTGTGTGTTTGTTTGTTAGCAGCAGTATGCAAAACACTATTTATTAGTCCTTCATAAAGATTGGCGGCAAGGTGAAGCATCGGTCAAGTCAGAACACGTTATATTTTAGAAAATGTCCGATAAAAATTGACTGAATGATGGCAACTGACTGATAAAAAACAGAATTAACGAGTACACTGTATGACGGTTTTAATACAAAACAAATGTACGAAACAGATATATAATGTGTTATTTAAATTCCGTCATGTAGCCTACAGGCTTTAGGCAACATTACAAGCGTGCGCGCACATATTTGCGTGTGTGCGTGAATGTGTGTGTGTGTGTGTGTGTGTGTGTGCACGATAGTGATCAATATACAACACAAGTGCGTTCTGAGACAGTAAATCTGCCAGGACTGAACGTATTAATACCTCTCCCCCCCAAAAAAAAACCAGGTATATATATATATATATATATATATATATATATATATATATATATATATATATATATATATATATATATATATATATATATATATATATATATATATATATATATATATAAAGAATACGTATCGCTCGCCAAACTGACCAAAAAGCTGTTTTGAGGATGGCTTCCATCATCATTCATTTCGTCAATGTTTATCGGTTTTTATCAGGAAGGGGCCGCACTTCCCCACCAGGTAGCAGCAAACTTCGGCACCCATAGAAAGCACACTCTCATGGGCCGGGCCACCTCCCAACCTTTACCGGCACCCACTGGTTTGCTCACAAAGAACAGGCGGGTTTTTCCATCTGGCCGCCCCAATATAAGTCACTGATTCATTTAATTTTTAATATTTTACTCGCCATCATTCAATCAGTTTTTATCAGACAGTTTCCAAAGTATTAAGCTTTTTTCTTGACCGTTGATACACTATACCATTCAGTTTTATGAAAATTGGGCAAGTACTGTTTGCGTAATCCTACTAACAGAAATAAAAAAATCGAAGCTTCGTAGCAGAGGCGGACGTATGGAAAAACCTGCCAGTGATCTGAGGGCAGATCATGCATGAGTGCCTACACTATAGTGCCCCGCTTCACCGAGCACTGAGTGGGCACCGGGAAGGGATTCCTGCTCCCCGGAGAGTGGTGCGAATCCTCTCCGAAAAAAAAAAAAAAAATTCATGGCTGCCATCTTCATACATTTATGTTTTCTCAAAAAGACGGGCGATACGCATTCTTTGGAATAGGCTGTTTAATTATCATCTTTATATTATTATTACCATTATTATTATTATTATTATTATTATTATTATTATTATTATTATTATTATTATTATTATTATTATTATTATTATTATTATTATTATTATTATTATTATTATTATTAATGTTGCTGCTGCTGTTGTTCCTGTTTCTGTTGTTGCTCTTGTTGTTAATAACAAAACATATTAATAAGAACACTGCAATTATTAAGTGTAAACAATAATAAAACCAGTAACTATGCTGCTGCTGCTGATTATGATGATGATGATATTGATGGTAATGATGATGATGATGGTAATGATGATAACGATGATAACAATAATACAAAAAATAATGATAATAATAACAATAAACAATAACATTAATAACAACAGGAAGAGCATCAACAAAATTAACATACACGACAAGAACAATCAACAACACCTACATTCAATAACCAATGCATTGCACAACTGATAATAGCGTGTGAGTGAGTGAGTGAGTCAGTGGGTGCGTGAGCGAAAGTAAGTGAAAGAGTGAGTGAAACAGTGGGTGTGAGAGTGAGTGGGTGGGTGAGTGAAAGCGAGTGAGTGAGTGAGTGAGTGGATGAGTAAGCAAATTAGGCAAGTACAAGTGAGCGATTGAGTGTAAAAGTGAGTGAGTGAGTGAGTGAGTGAGTGAGTGGGTGAGCAAATGAGGTGAGTGAGAGCGAATGAGTGAAAAAAGCGAATGAGTGGAAGAGAGAGTGAATAAACTATAGTATCATCATAACTGTACCTTGCTTGCTGCCTGCTTGCTACCCGGCGAACATTGTGGAGCCTAATAATTTACAGCGAGAAGGATGCTTTCGCCCCGACGGGAACCTGTTTGACCGAGAGAGAGAGAGAGAGAGAGAGAGAGAGAGAGAGAGAGAGAGAGAGAGAGAGAGAGAGAGAGAGAGAGAGAGAGAGAGAGAGAGAGAGAGAGAGAGAGAGAGAGAGAGAGAGAGAGAGAGATTATTGTCCTAGTTATACCTCATATTGTTGTCGTTAGTATTTACTGTTTAATGATCACTATTTTTTCATTGTATCGGGCGGAGCAGCAACGCCATTCATTAAGCATTATTTTTTTTGTGTGTCGTTGCTCTCTTCTTTTACATTTCTATTCACATTCAGTCATGTTTCAAAATAATCAGCCCCGATAGCGAATAGGTTCCCCTCCATAGCCCTGGTAACGCATAATCCGAAACTCTAGTGGAACGAATGCTATTGTTTCATTATCCATTTGCTAATTTGGAGTGAGACATAATGGAAACATATAAAAGATAATGCTAATGAAAATATAGGCGGGCCGATATAGCCATCCAGTTACATACACTAAAACGATAGGTGGCTAAAAATGTAAAGATAGCCATGCATACGTATCCAAAAAAATCCACACAGAGATATATGAGTACACACACACACACACACACACACACAACAGGTTAAAAAATCACCCGTAGGCTTAGTTCGCAATATGTGTGTGTGTGTGTGTGTGTGTGTGTGTGTGTGTGTGTGTGTGTGTCACTGCAGTGTGTTTGAATGTGTGTATTTACTACCACCACCATCAACAACAACAACAACATCACCCCCACTGTCACCAAAGAGCCACGTTATCATCACCGTCATCACCACCACATACATACACAGCTCAGGACGGCCCATGTTTTACTAACCACAATTGACACCCACCTTACAAAAACCCTCATCAACTCCTTCACTAATACCCACATGTCTCCTCCTCCTTTTCCTCCTCCTTCTCGTGAGACGCATTGCAGTTCACCGCCGCCGCCGCCGAGCGAAATCCGTGTAAGGAGAAAACAGAACAAGAGCACCTCCATATTTTTAGCCACCCTGGGGAGGCACGTAATCGGCGTGTTCTACTTTCAAACTCATACGTGTGTGTGTGTGTGTGTGTGTGTGTGTGTGTGTTACGCATACAGACTATAGTTTTCCTTTTATGTATATGTATGCCGATTTCGCTAGGGCCGATCACATATTATGGGGCCAGCAAGGGTGACGCTGATGAACTATTTACGCTGAAAAAAATGGTAGGACCCACATTACTGGACATATCACTAGTTAAAGAAGATAGGCAAAAAAAAAAAAAAAAAGTAAACTGTCGTGTATAGTTAGTGCAAATGAATGTGTATCCGTGCGAACACATCTCTAATATTGCTGTGTATCGTTTGTTTAATTCTGTTTAGCTCTAGTTTATCAACTCATCACTCCGGCAGGTCAGAGTGCGTCTTAGTGCAAAATCGAACGTGTATCCTCGTGTATTAATTTTGCTTTGTCATTTTGAATCTGTTAAGCTCCATACCCTGTCAGAGATCGCGCGAAAAGGGTCACAGCATGTCGTATCTCTTTAGGTCTCTTTTGATCGTCCTGAGTAATCGCCTCGGCAGGTCATGTCGTGTCCTGCGATGCTCTTTGTAGTCCCGGAAGTGAACATTCGTTCTGTTGATCAAAAGTTAGTGGCTCTTGTGTTGAGCGGCACCATGCGCCAGGTGGGAGAGCGGCGGCTGGTGCACGTGTAGCAGACCGAGGGGTTCGACAAAGAAAGAAAAGAAAAGAAAAAAAAGAGAAGGGGATGACGAGGAGGAGGAAAAAATAGATGAAAAAAAAGAGGAGGAGAAGGAGGAGGAGGAGGAGGAGGAGGAGGAGGAGGAGGCTAGGACGAGGCCGTGGCCGTGTGGTTGAACAAAGCACGGAGGAAGGGGGTTGGGAGGAGGCGCGGGTGATACACGACCTGAGGGACTGATGAGCCGAGTCTCGCCAAGACCTCACAGCAAACACAAACACTGCACGGAGAGGCGGCGCATCATGAGCAGGACGAGGGGTGGGTGAGGCCTCTGAAACTAAATCTTATTACTTATCTTTTTGGGACTTCCTTCTATATTTTTTCTTTCGGGAACAGCGAGTTGGGATCCTTTTGAATGTAGATATTTTTTGTTCTTGGTTTGTCTTCTGTACCGCAAAAAAAGTCCGAAAAAAATATCGTGAGGAACTGTTGCTTCTTATCTAATGGATGCTTTTTTTTTTTTACAGCAAAGGAGACAGCTCAAGGGCACACAAAAAAGGAAACAATAATACTAAAAAAAGCCCGCTACTCGCTGCTCCTAGGAAAATATTGCAAAATTAGAAACAAGGAACAGTTTGCTCTCTGTGGCTAACGGTGTTCACAGTCAAATTAACACAGACTGCCTGCCACACAGAGCCTTGAGACTAATTAAAAGGGAGGTTCAAGGTTGCAGTTAGATGAAAAAAACTATCAAAATTCGTGTAATTTTACGTGGAAGTTAAAGAAAGCAAAGAAAAAATAAGTATCCTTGACATTTTAACAGAGTGCTGCAGCCAGGGAGAGGATACGTAACACCGAGATGGTAGCAAAAGATCCAAAGTTATTCTGTTTATTATACCTCTACACCAGCGGCTCAAGGTGTGTGTGTGTGTGTGTGTGTGTGTGTGTGTGTGTGTGTGTGTATCAGTCCACCGGTGCGTGTGTATCAGTCCACCGGTGCTTCGACAACTCTTCCTCAGGTCCCCCCCCCCAAGTCAGGTTAGTTACATTATCTGATCAACATCAACATCATTGCTATTAATACTGTGATTATCATTATTATTATTATTATTATTATTATTATTATTATTATTATTATCATGGTTATTGTTATCATTACCGTCATCGACGTTATCATTATTTTGCAATTGACATGCATAGCTGATAACAGTCTACCTGGGCCCTGAAATCCCCACTCCCTCACTCCACTTCCCCTAGGCCCTTCCCATCCCGCTACCCTTCCTCTTACTCACTCCATTTCCCCCAGTCCCTTCCTCTCCCCCTACCCTCTCTCTCAGGTTCTTCCCCGCCTTCACTTTATTTACCCCAAGCATTTTCTCTCCCTCAACCCTCTCCCCGTTTATACTTCCCTAGGCCCTTCCCTTCCTCTCCCTCACCACACGTCCCCAGTCATACACTCAAGCACCCTCTCTCCCCTCCCCACCACCACCGCTAGCAGGCAAACCACCTCAGGTCTTCCTACTTGAGTCCCCCATAAAGCCAGCATTTTTTTCAGCTTCAGGTAATGGCCAGGTTTACGGAGCATATTCTGGCACGCACACAACAGCAGCACCGTCATCACCACCACCACCAGCAGGAGCACCAACAGTAGTAGGCCCCCCTCAGGGTATGTATACAGACTTGATGGTGGTGCGGGGAGGAGGAGGATAATGGGGGGTGTGAGGTTTGAGGGGTGGGTGGGGTTGGGGGTGGGAGAAGCATGGGGTGGAGGGCGTGGGGACATAATGAAGGGCCGATAAATAATGATCTGTGCTACACCATATGCGGGGAATCCACACACAATTCACGGACGGCTTTCGGTTCTGTTCATTACCACCATTTTGACGACACACACACACACACACACACACACACACACACACACACACACACACACACACACACAGGTGTACACGATTGATGACTTTAATAATGATGGTTTCAAGTGATGATGATGATAATGAAGGTGAAAAGAGACGATGAGGATGGATGGATGGATAGATGGATGGCTGGGTGATGATCTAATAGCAAGAAAGAGAAGGAAAAAAATACAACGTAGTATCTCATTAGCGGATACCTGCGAAGTGAACAAGCACGTGAAAACAACGATGCCGTGAATAGATATCGAGAGTGAGTTTTGTGTTGCTGTCAGACACGACCAGCGGCGTGTTAATGAGGGTGGTGGTGGTGGTGGTGGTGGTAGTAGCAGTGGTGGTGGTGGTGGTGGAGACTCGATATGATGGGATATGACTACACACACACACACACACACACACACCGCTCTGGTAGCTCAATCGGTTAGAGCGCCGCGCTGCAAGGCTTCACAGCCAAACAGGCGGCGGTTCGAGCCCCGCTCAGGGCGGATTCTTTCCGTTGACTAGGAGTGGTTACTGTCTCCCCTTGAGCAAGGGGGATGGGGTGTGTGGTGTGTGAGGTCCTGGCAGTACCCAGAGATCGACAATATGAGCACTTGCTCACGTCGTGAGGGTACCTGCTGGCGAAAGCGAGCCCAACTTGTGATCAGGCCGTGGTGAATTACACACACACACACACACACACACACATGGGATGGAGGAGGGGCGGGGGCGGGTGGAATATACGCGTTAGCGAGTGAAGGACCGAAGATCCTCTCAGACAAAACAATTATTAATATACGTATATATGTACACTCTTGAGAAGCACCAATATCAAATCAATCAATCTCTCTCTCTCTCTCTCTCTCTCTCTCTCTTCACCCCCCCGCCCTTTTTTTCTTTCATAACTTTCTCTCTTGGTTCACTCCGCCAGCCTAAAAAACAGTGATGGGTGCAATCCGCCGGCCTCGAGTAAGTGTGTGTCTCTGAAACCCACGAGGCCAGTCAAAACACGGCAATATTTCACTCGCTGACGTCATGTGTCAAACCAAAAGAGAGAGAGAGAGAGAGAGAGAGAGAGAGAGAGAGAGCGAGCGAGAGAGAGAGAGGGGGGAAGGAGGGGGTGAGAATCGGTACAATGCAAGCTATATACTGTCTTGCGGTCTGCTTGTTGGCTGCTATTGTTACGAGTCTCGTGATTCTCTCTCTCTCTCTCTCTCTCTCTCTCTCTCTCTCTCCTTTCCTCCTCTATTTCATCATTATCATCATCATCTCCATCTTCTTCTTCTTCTTCTTCTTCTTCTTCTTCTTCTTCTTCTTCTTCTCCTCCTCCTCCTCCTTCTTCTTTCCGTGTCCCGTGATTCAATTCGGCGTCACAAGAAAAGGAGAGAGAGAAAGTATGTGGCAACAGCTGAGTTTATTTAGCTTCACGTGACCCATATCCAACAATAGTAAAATGAGGGACAGACCAAAAAAGGAACACAAAAGACGCGTAGTATTTCGTTAAGGCTCACGTCGAAATTCAGTTAGTGTGCAGGCCAAAAAAAGTGATCGCTCTATCAATCAACCAACCAATCAATATATCTGTCTATCTAATTATCTATCAATTTATCTATATTCACACACCGCAGAACATGAAGTAATATGGAAATAGTCAAGAACATTCGCAATTCATAGTTGGTAGTGACAGTGTTTTTTGTCTCTAGTGTTCTCTCATTTTTTGTTCTATCGTTCACGTGGTAAGTCGATATTTTGGGGAGGAGGGAAACTGCATGTACATAACTGTATAGAACACGTCGTCAGATTTGATGTTTGACAAGAGGGTGAGTGACAGCTACAATCGCACATCTCCAAATCTATGACAAATCTATGATACGATTTCTGCAAACACACACACACACACACACACACACACACACACACACACATACTAGCACGCACACATTTCAGGAAGTTAGTTGAGTTGGCTGTCTGTCTGTTGTATCAGAGTCCATGGCGTAAAGGTCTCACAAATGTTAACGCCTGACACCACAAAAAGTCAGTCAGTCATCGGTGCATACGACGCCAAGCTATTGGGAAAGTAAACAAACACACACTGACAAGCCTGAAGGAGAACGACCGGCGCTTTTACGTCAACAATGTCATGGAACTGACACTTAGTTGGGGGAGAAGGGAGACGACCTGACGTGAGATACAGGAGGAGGAGGAGGAGGAGGAGGAGGAAATCGAGAGATGATGATGCATGAACTCTAATACGTTGACAGTCATTTCATTTAGCTTTCCGTAACGTGAGTGGTGACAGAGTAGGTGCCCTCTTAACTTAAAGATGTGATTATGGAAACACTATCATTAGAGGGGGGAAGGGGTGGACGTTGACTGATATGGGAAAAAAAGCAGCAAGAGATGATGGATGTATAAATATTGAAATCTTAACAAGAGTTCCCGTGGCAAACAGTAGCTAAGTCTTACGTACCTTAACAAATTATTCACAGTCGCTATTGAGAGAGAGAGAGAGAGAGAGAGAGAGAGAGAGAGAGAGAGAGAGAGAGAGAGAGAGAGAGAGAGAGAGAGAGAGAGAGAGAGAGAGAGAGAGAGAGAGAGAGAGAGAGAGAGAGAGAATGGAAGATGGATAAAATAAACTCACCATAATTTCAAACATCAAAACTTCTACTCACAAAACCGGAATATTCAAACTAAGTCCTGCGCCTGTTCTGCTCTCGCTCTCTCTCCTTGTGGCATTTGAGGGAGTCTGAGAAGCAAGACATCGGTGACATTTCCCTTCCGTCGAGATAAATGACAGGAAGAGAGTAACGAGTGGACTAAGAGCTGCATGATGGATAGAGAAGAAGACAAGAGGGATTGGGTGATTGAGGGAGAGAAAAGAAAGAATGGAGGAGGGAGAGATAGTAGGAAAGAGTAAGAGAGGGAGAGGGAGAAGGAGAGGATGGAGGAGGGGAGGGATGCTAAATGGAGTGACTGAGGGAGAGAAAAGAAAGAATAGATGGAGAAAGAGGAGGAATAGTGGGACATAGTATAGGAGGAAGGGAAAGGAAGGATGGATGGAGGGACTGAGGGATTAAGTGATTGAGGGAGAGAAAAGAAAGGATGGAGAGACGGAGAGAGGAAGGAGAGTGAAACAGATTAAGTGATAGGAGAGAGGGAGAGATGAAGAGTGAAAGGAAGGGAAAGGAAGGAAGGAGGGATTGAGGAAAAGAGAGAAAAGAAAGGGTGAAGGGACGGAGAGAGGAGGGATATTGGGACACAGCAAGATATATGAGAAGGATAGAAATGAAGGAAGAGGGGGAGGGAAAGGAAGGAAAAATAGATCGAGGGAAGGCGGAGGAGGAGGAGGAGGGGGTAAAAGGGCGTAGGAAGGGAGGGATGAAGAGAAACAGAAAGGGGGGGGGGAGTAGGGGCGAGTAGTTAAGCAGGTGGTGGTGCATATTAGAGTTAATGTGCAAAGGTTATGAAGCAGTGATGCAGGTAGAGCTCAAAAAAATAATGGAGGAATGGAGAAGAGGGGGAATAGATATATGTCACTGTGGAGGGAATGAGTGATGTGTGTGTGTGTGTGTGTGTGTGTGTGTGTGTGTGTGTGTGTGTGTGTGTGTGTGTGTGTGTGTGTGTGTGTGTGTGTGTGTGTGTGTGTGCAGAGGCATGAATATACATGTAATTAGTTAAGCATGAATATACATGTAATTAGTTAAGTATGTGTCACTCATTTCACTAACTTTTCCGACTTGTTAAACGTCACCTGATATTTTCTTCCTCTCTCTCTCTCTCTCTCTCTCTCTCTCTCTCTCTCTCTCTCTCTCTCTCTCTCTCTCTCTCTCTCTCTCTCTCTCTCTCTCTGTCAGCGGAAATATTCCTAGAAAGCAATTCTTCTTCTTCTTCTTCTTCTTCTTCTTCTTCTTCGCCTCCTCCTCCTCCTCCTCCTCCTGTTCCAACTCTCGAAACGCAATAAGTTTCAGGCCACGTCCAAATATTTCTGTATTACGAACAACTTAATATTTTCTTCTTCTTCTTCTTCTTCTTCTTCTTCTTCTTCTTCTACTTCTTCTCCTTCTCCTTCTCCTCCTGTTCCAACTCTCGAAACGCAATAAGTTCCAGGCCACGTCCAAATATTTCTGTATTACGAACACCTTAATAGTTGCTCATATAAGAAAACCCAAACGCTACAGAGAGAATATGAGACAGAAGCAATTTGAAGTCTCGCGGAAACGCCAATATGTAACCCAACACACGACGCTACGATCCTGAATATTGTAGCTACAAGTATATACGACACCAGAGAGACGCCCCTGAGACTTGTTGTGTGCAGAGTGTATTTTTATGAAGACCTAAGTCGGCAAAAAAGGGTGAGAAAAAAATAATTAACGGCAATCAAGTTTGTATAAAAAAATTGAGGCGAAAATTGCATGTGCCTAGAAATGACAGCTTGAGAACGTTGTAAAAACTCCATGATGTGCGGGTAAAGAAGTTCGTAGGTGTAAAATACTACTGACATGCAATTTTAAAAGCCTGACTCGGTTCTGTTAAACTACACTCAAGTAAGGACACGAAGAATCTCTCTCTCTCTCTCTCTCTCTCTCTCTCTCTCTCTCTCTCTCTCTCTCTCTCTCTCTCTCTCTCTCTCTCTCTGTGAGTTTGTCTGATGTATGCTGCTGGCCGGGTCTTCTGCGTGATCATTTCTTGCTCATTCTTATTTTCTAACAAAGTGGTCGTTAATGTAAACTTTTCCGTTACAGATAAGGAAGGATACACAGTGAATATAAAAAAAAAGGAAAAGAAAGAGCAACCTAATGTCAAACCTATATTCAAAGTAGACATAGACACACAGGAAAAAAAAAAAAAAAAGGGTACGACTGATAGGTAATTCAGATATTTAAGCTACGAGAAAAAAATAGCAATAACAACAACCTAGTCTTAAAGTAATCGAGTATTAAAAGAAGCAAAGCGCAACGTTTAACCCGACTGTTTAACCGACAAGTAAAAAGAACAGCAATAACAACCTAGTCAATCCAAATATAAGTAGACAAAATGTGCAATGTTTAACTGACGGTCGGTAAACAAAGTAAATAAAACCAAGTCAGTAAACAAAGAATATAAAGACCAGAACACAAAGGAAATAGGAAAACAACGACACCAATAATAAAGCACTATTCTCAAACCTCAGCTAAATATAGGCAGACACAGAGGGCAGTGACGATGACGCAAAACTTATCAGAGAATGCCGCGATAAGAAAGTGAGACAATCGCTTTTCAGGCCTACACAAACACGCGCAGGAGGAGACGTTCATGCAAACCTTAGCGAGAAGAAAGAGTTCCCACCCTTTCTCTCCTATTTGAGTGTTTGTGTGACGCTAAAGGTGCTGATGGTGGTGGTGGTGGTGGAGAAGAGGAGGGTGAGAGGAGGGGCGAGGGGGGTGTCGTGGCCTCCTTTCCTTGTTCAGCTTAATCAATCACAGGCGCCGCAGTTTCACCGAAATAAAAGTGAATCACCAGCCTAATTTACACACATGAGTTAGTTCAAGCAAAGTTCCAACCAGGCATGCAGAGTTTTTTTTCCCCTTATATTCAGGCGTACAGTTTCGCCAGGTAACCTAATATGTGCTGACGGGGATGCCTTTTGTTGTTGATCACACGTGTCGCAGCTACATCGATGTGAAAATGAATTTAACTAGAGTTCAATCAAGCACTCGTAGTTTGGTTATGGTGTGTCCAGGTGTAAAGCTTCGCCAGGTAACCTTATCAGTACTGACGGACATCTTTTCCTCAGTTCAACCACACAATAATAAAAAAAAGTAAGGAGTTTCATTTACACCTTAATCAACTGCAACAGTGCAGATATAACGTAATAAATCCTCTGAGTGTGCAGCTTCGTCAGGTAACCTTTTTAACACCGACGGACACCTTTACCTCAGTTCAGCTACAATAAATAATAAAAAAATAGAGGAGTTTCATGTACACCTGAATCAATTGCAATAGTTTCAAGCGAACTCAGATATAACTTGTAATAAATCCTCTAGGTGTGCAGCTTCGTCAGGTAACCTTTTAAAAACAGACGGACACCTTTACCTCGGTTCAGCTACAAGAAATAATAAAAAAAGAGGAGTTTTCTTTACACCTGAATCTTATTACAGCGTCATTGCAACCTACCACATACATCGCTTGTAATGAACCCTCTGAGTGAGCAGCTTCTTCAGGTCACCTTGTCTGTGCTTTTGGTTCCAGCACGGAGGCGATCATCCGGCATAAGGAATGAGTTCGTCTGTATTGTCATTCAGATTCGCTTTCTCGCCACGCCCTCGGACTACGGCCGAGATTCATGGGCCGGGAGGTCAGTCGTAAGGGACGAGTAAGTTTATTTTTTATTTTTTTTACAACAAAGGAAGCAGCTCAAGCCCCTCCCACACACACACACACACACACACACACACACACACACACACACACACATATATATATATATATATATATATATATATATATATATATATATATATATATATATATATATATATATATATATATATAGATATATATATATACATATATATACATATATATATATGCCCGCTATGCTCTGCTCCTTTAAAAGAAAATAGCCGCAACGGATTCAGTCTCTAAGAGCGAAGAAAAATAAACTAGTATGCGGAATGAGGAGGATACATGATGACTCGATGAGGTATAGCAACATAAAAACAAAATTAATAGAAGTTGGAGGAAATGAAATGGTTTTACCTAAAGGAGCAGTTAGTAACCTGATGAGGGGAAAAAAAAAAGGAAGAACACCGACCGAGGTGCATATGCGTAAAAGAGGACACAGAGTGCGGTAAGTGAGAAGAGAAAACACAGAGGGTATATCGGAAAGGAGGAAGGTACGCAGAGGGATGAATGACCTGAGTAGAGATGGGACGCAACATGAGGCGAATTCGTAAAAAATAAATAAAAACAAAACTAGATAGGTAAGCAAAAAAAAAGTAAGGAGGGTACATAAAAAATCAAAAGGGTACTACGTAGAATAATTAACCTGGACCCCGAATGGAATAGGTATGAAGAAGTGTGGAGTATGAAGACCTGTAAAACACCAAATATGTAAATGCTATCTAAGACCCTCCCCCCCCCCCCCCTAAAAAAAAAAAAAAAAAAAAAAAAAAAAAAACTTGCGAAAGAAGACGATCACTAATGGCAGCATGGAGAGAGGGACGAGGTAACACCAATATGGAGCATTCAACGAGCCGCATGTGGAGAGAAGCAGCGATACAGCCAAGTTTGCTTAACCCAGAGTTGAGGAGAAAGTCTATTGGTGGGATTTCTACAAGCAAACGAGCGTAGGTTGCGTGGCGGCGGGCAGGTGGCACAGGGGGGGGAGGCGAATGTAGGGGGCCGGTGGCTAGCTGAGAGGGAGGTCGGGAAGGAGGGGAGGGGGCGGCGGCCGGCTGACTGTTGGCTTAAGGCATTCAACCCGAGTGATTGGTCTCTCTCGGAGGACTACCAAAAGGGAAACTCAAGACACCGCTGCCCCGCCGCCAGCCAGCAGCAGACAAACGCAGCCTCGCCCTCGGCTCGGCTCTCCATCAGTCCGAAAGATGCACGCTCACTCAGCAAGAGGCGGGCGATGCGGGGCCCTCACTGTTACAATGTAGCTGATAAACAATGAGGCGGTATGTTGGATATTTTCTTTGTGCACGCAACATATTCTTCCTCCTCTTCCTCCACTTGCTTCTCCTTCTCCTCCTCTTTCTCCTCCTCCTACTCTTCTTCCTCCTCCTCCTCCTTTTACTTCGTCCCCCCTCCTCCTCCTGACCGTAAACCTAAATGGCATTGCGCAGAAGTGACTGATAATAGTTTTTTGAACACATAATTTTTGCTCTTATTTTTGTTATTTTCGTTATTCATTCGCACGTTTCATTTTAAATTTCGAATAGAGTTAATTTCAGACTTTTATCTCTTTTCCTTTTTCCTTCTTCATGTCATGTGACTTGGAGAGGAAAATACGATTACGGATTGTGATCATAAATAATCGTGTCGAGCTTTGGAGCGAAACTTTCAGCGCGTTCGTAGGAAACAATACGTGAAAAGGTTGAGCTCTGATTATTGTGTGCAAGCAACAAAGCGTTTGCGTGAAAACCAACACACACACACACACACACACACACACACACACACACACACACACTACAGGATTCTCATAAATCAGAAGCATTGCTATGACGCGGAAATACACAGATATATTTATCTAACCATAATAATTCACACCGTAATACATATTCATACTCTTTTCGTATCCATATTCATTACACATCGCTTCAAAACACACTTCTTCCTTACTCTTTTTTCCCCCATCCCTCTTCTGTTATAGTTACCCTTCACCCCTTCCTTCTTTTCACCTATCACATCAATCCTCCTCTTCCCTTGCCTCTCTATCATTTTTTTCAAACCTTCCAGCACATACCTTCCTTGCTCACCAAATCCATCCTAAACACACACACTTCACCCCTTTCTCTTTATCTCCCAAATCTACCTCTCATCTCCCTCCATTTAAACATTCAACTTCATAACACACCCCTTCCAGCCTTCCTCTATTCACCCTCTTTTTTTAATTTTTTTATGAGTCCCAACATGACACTCAACCCCCCTCGCGCTTTCCCATACTTAAAATCCTCGTATGACTCCCTCTTCCCCTTTCCTTTATCGTCCCTTTGTCAAAACATTTCTCTCTCTCCACCACCCATCCAAACTCACCCACAATATAACAAAAGCTTTTCTAATTCCCTCATCACAGACTTTTCTTTTATTTTCTCTTTCTGTCCACGCAAAACACACTCACAAACCACTAAAACCCTTCTCGTGGCCTCAGCTCATCACACTCTTCTTTTTCTTTTTCCCAGTTTGTGATTCGCTTACTAAGAGTGAATCTATGAAAGAAAAAAGGGAAGGAAAAATATACCAGCTAAATAACAAAGTCAAAACTCACCGCCCTTGCTTGGTTAATCGCCGGAAGTACTTACTTTCACTCGTTTTATGCCAACAAGTAACAATTATTCTGTTGTGACGATGGTGATGAAATTCGTGGTGGTAATGGTGGTAATGGTGGTGATGGAGGTGGTGATATTGTGGTGGTGGCGGTGGTGAGTGCTTGAGGTGATGCTGGTTGTGATAGTAATGGTTGTAGTGGTTGTGGTGATGGTAGCAATGATAGTGCTTGTGGTGGGGATGGTGAGGGTGGGGGTTATGTTGGCAAGGCACCACATATCCCGCTGAGTTATAACCTAGGAGACCTTTTTTTCTTCATTATTTTTTTTCTTCACACCGAGAGAAACTGCAAATAAAAAAGGGGTGGCGGCTGGGAGGGGGCGGATGGAAGGAGGGGGGAGGGTATGATCGATAGACAGACACGAAAAAGTGGTGAGATTGGTGCTTGGTGATTTAATGATGACAATGCCGAGTTTATGAAAGATTACCCTGCTGGACGAGAGAGAGAGAGAGAGAGAGAGAGAGAGAGAGAGAGAGAGAGAGAGAGAGAGAGAGAGAGAGAGAGAGAGAGAGAGAGAGAGAGAGAGAGAGAGAGAGAGAGAGAGAGAGAGAGAGAGAGAGAGAGAGAGAGAGAGAGAGAGAGAATGTAATGGAACCCGCATTAACTACAGCTTTTCAGATCGACCTTCGTCCTCTCCAGGGGTGCCTCGTCAGTTAATTAGGGCAGGTGTGCCGCGGCGGGGCAACAAAGAGTCTTCCTACATCATTAAGGTACTGTTAGGCAAGGTCACTGACTGGGCCGCGGCGAGGGTCAATTCAGCACTTATATACCTGCTGGAGGTGAGCGAGGAAGAGGGAGGTGAGGTGAAGAAAGTGTACGTGCTTGCTCTATATACACTGTCAAGTTTCATGAATATTTAATGTTTGGTGAGTTTCATTTTGTTAGGAATACCAGTATGTTTCTTTTCAAAGTAAGATTACTATTGCTTGCTCTCAGTTCAGGGTGACTTTATTCTCAAAACTTACACCAACTGCCCCAACACATATATAGGAGGTGTGAAACTGTCTCCTTAAGAGATGCTTCCCTCAGCACGAAAGTTTCATGGTGTTCCTTATAAGTTATCAAGTGTTCAAGACTGTTACACTGCACTAAGACACAATATAGGAGGGTGAGATAATGTGAGATGCATGTGGAGCGGCATCCTTCAGAAACGATTCCCCAAGCCCGGACGTTTCACGATTTCCTGTGGTTTAGGATTTCTTCTCGGGAAAGTGAGGTTAAGTTTACTTGCTCACAATTTAATTCAATGACTTTATTTTCGAGACTGTTGCACTGCACCAAGACACAACATAAGGGTGAAAAAGGGTGAGGTGTGGAGCGTCCACCTTGGAGATGATTCCCTTAGCCCGTAAGTTTCATGGTCGACAGTTGTGTAGGGTATTATCTAGACTTGCAGTGATGGGATAGACAAACACTGAAGAAGCAATAGTCCGTATACTCTTTGGAGAGCAAACAAGAGGGCGAACGTGTATGAGCGGACGTGATACAAGACGGGCGGGAACTGGCCTCAGAGGCAACAAAAGACAAAATGCTGACACTATAGAGACGACGTTGCCTATATCTGCAAACTAACACTACATAATTGTTTGCACGCCAGACCCCAAAGACAGGTTCGTGGGTCTCTGAAATGTTGGTTCGCGAGTCTGAGTTCGTAGGTTACCACAATAAATTATTTTATTGCTGAAGGAAGATTGAGGTGAAGTTTTCTTGTTTTCCAGGACACTGAGGTAAAGTTAAGTGAGCTTTAAATGTTAGTTTCGCAAGTCTGAGTTTGTTAACGGCCACAACATACTTCTAGTTAAGAATGGGATAAATTTGTGTTAATGGATAATGACTACTACATGATGATGACCAAAAACTAAATAAATACACGAGTGAAGGAGAAGTGAAAATATTAAAATAAGAACGTGGAAGCTACAACCAAGACAGCCGTGGGTAGAATTTTGTACAAGGAAATGCAAAGTTAAGGAAGAGAAAGAGGCGACACAAAATACCAACAATAAATATATAAGTAAATAGTAAATAACCAAATGATTCTATTAATGAACGAGCTACATAAAAAGAGGGACCTGAGTGGGTGAAATGAAGTGCAAGGGAATGAGTGAGGAGTGAAGCGAGAGAAAGAAAGAAAAAGAGACGACATTCCAAAGACGCACACAAAAAAATAAAAGTGATAAAAGGCACATAAAAGAGGAGAATTTATTGGCTGAGTGGCTCATGTCATGTTCGCTCTAGCTTATTGACACAATGACAAAAACAGAAAAAATAAAATGACCTGCCGTCCGTCTGTCCATCTCGCCCCTGTGTCTCCCTCTTGCGGCAGACACAAGCACTGAGGACCGCGGGAAGCATGAACACAGGAATGGCAGGCCGCTCCGGTGACAGTGTTGGGGATGGAGACAGGGGTGATTGAGGCTGTCTAGGGTGCAAAATATTGAAGGACGGGAGGGAGGGGATGTTAACACTGCTAAACGGAAGGGAGGTATTACGATTGGCAGGGGGGAAAACTGTGTGGAAAGAGGCGCCATCCATGTGTAGAGGTCATGAAGAAGGGCGGGGGGAGGCAACTTGTAGAGGGGGCGGGGAGGCACCACTCAGTCCCGCTTGATAATGCTGCTCACACGCTCATCATCCCAATGTTTATATCTGCTCATTATAACTTTTTTCGTATTATAATAAGATGTTTTTATGCATCAGTAACGTTTAATACTCTCTCTCTCTCTCTCTCTCTCTCTCTCTCTCTCTCTCTCTCTCTCTCTCTCTCTCTCTCTCTCTCTCTCTCTCTCTCTATATATATATATATATATATATATATATATATATATATATATATATATATATATATATATATATATAGAGAGAGAGAGAGAGAGAGAGAGAGAGAGAGAGAGAGAGAGAGAGAGAGAGAGAGAGAGAGAGAGAGAGAGAGAGAGAGAGAGAGAGAGAGAGAGAGAGAGAGAGAGAGAGAGAGAGAGACACACACACACACACACACACACACACACACACACACACACACACACACACATAGACACGCTCTTCGATTCCTGTGTCGGACAATCAGCAATATAAATTAAGGGAATTTTATATGATGGGCTAAATGGCGAAATAAAAAGAAGAGTATCACAAAATACAGCGTCGACCTCATTACAGCGAACACACTGGCTGCTGCTGCACCCGGCAGAGCCTTCCCGCGGGCGCTGGCCATCAACTAGGAAAAAAAAAAAAAACACGAAACAGGCGCATTAAATATCACTAAATAATATAGCAGGTAATTAGCCCCCACTAATGAGGTTATCGTTATGGCAATGTGAGGTGGAGCCAGGGCCTCGGAGGGGGGTGTGGGGGGGTCGTGTTAAAGATGATCCCTCCATCCCGTCAGGCCCAACAGCGGCTGCTAGGCCCCGCGCGGCGCCGCAGGACGCACGGTCTTGCGCCGCCCTCCGTTGGAGCCGGCGAGTTTCCGGAGGCCGAGAATGGCTGGTCGCTGAGCCGCCTGACTCCGGCAATCCCACCGCTTCACACCTGGGCGGGAGAGTGTTCCAGTGTGTGTGTGTGTGTGTGTGTGTGTGTGTGTGTAAGGTCAAACTTGATTGTATCCCGACACTGCTAAGGTCAATGTATTCTATATCGTCTACATATGTGCGTTGATAAGAATTTCGATTTAGCCTCTTTTCGTCGACATCGAGGAAGTGTGGATTTCACCTTTCACAAAGAAGGGAATTGCCCTATTTTTTTTTTGGTTCTACTGCCCCACGGCTGGGATTCCAAGGGATTTTAAAGTATTCGAAGCATAGATTGTGAAGCATCCACCCCTTCAGCCTCTGATCGCCAGCTTGAGCCCGGTGACCTTCTAACTCGGACATTCTCTCTTGTCTGCTTAAAATAAACTTTAGGAAGTTCCCTCGAGCCATGTGGACTGATGTAGCTAGATATTTAAGCATTAATCCTTGGTGTCCGAGCTACTGTTTTGTAGAGTTTCTCTTTGGCCTCTGTAATAATGTCCAGTTTCCCCTCCCTCGGTGAAGACAGCTGCCGCCGGCTATTAATGAAGGCCAGTAATAGAGGCGTACCACAAAGTTTTCTCTTCAGACCACTTTTTCATTCGTAGTGTGTATAATGATCTTCGTAAATAGTCAAAGGTTTATGCCTTTACTGGAAGGATTTCACTTTGCCTTTTTCTAAGTCCGTCGACAGATGACCTTTCAAAAACCGTTTCCAACTTTCACTTTGATTCTGAGAGCAGAGTAAATTTGTACTTGTATTTTCCTGCTGTTAATGCTGCAATTGCTCAGCTCCCGCGGTGCATCCTTCGCTTATTACCATCACGGCGTCTGTAAAAACTGCCATAAATCTGCGAAATGCACGTCTTCACCCTCCTCCCGCGGCCCACCTGCACATTCTTACGTAAGGGTTGGCCAACATTTTTATTCTTTGTTGTGGTTAAGTTCGTACGCTGAAAGTGTGTGTGTGTGTGTGTGTGTGTGTGTGTGTGTGTGTGTGTGTGTGTGTGTGTGTGTGTGTGTGTGTGTGTGTGTGTGTGTGTGTCTGTGTGTCTGTCTGTCTGTCTGTCTGTCTGTCTGTCTCTCTCTCTCTCTCTCTCTCTCTCTCTCTCTCTCTCTCTCTCTCTCTCTCTCACACACACACACACACACACACACACACACACACACACACACACCTTCAAACTCTCGCACAAGCGTTACTAGACATGGTACACTGGCATCGTCTTACTGTCAGGCCCAAGGTTGCCGTGGCGTCAGACAATGGAAGTCGATGGTTTTGAGTGTAGTACAAACACTCTCAGAAAGGTGTGACTTAGGAAGCAAATCTCCCGCCTGGCTATGAGGATCGTGATATTCTTTGCGCTTTCCTTTATTTTCCTAGACATCCTACTCTTCCTAAACCCTTGCCTCTTCATCTTCCTCCTTTCTCCTTTACTCCCAATACTAATTTCTTCTTCACCATCACGAGGCCAGCCACCGGAGTGTCCCAAGTCATCAATAAGCTGGTGTTCTTAAATCTGGCAGCAAATCACCACCTTCCTCAACGCTGCAGATTTGTGGGCAATCAAGGCTGCGTAAAATGTAGCCTGCACGATGGACGCCAGCCAGCATGACACCGACATGGCACCCGAGGCTCGCCGCGCGGGACACCTGCCTGAGAACCGAGGGGAAAACTCTCCCAGCACCTTGCACTTACTGACGTGGGAGACGTTAAATAAACGGCTTTCTAGTAGAACTATAGTGGGTGAATTTCTCTTTCGGGGGGAGGGAAAGGGAGGGTGGCCTTTATGTCTTTTTGTCTGTAGATGAAAACATATAAGTTTTTGTTTTCTTGAGCATAAAAAGACAATCAAATATGGAAAATTCAGAAAAATGTAATGGTTAAAAAAAAGTAATTGAAATTCCTCTTCTCCTCATTTATTTCTTACACCTAGTCCAGTCTTTTTTTTATAATAAAGGAGGCAGCTTAAGGGCAACATAGAATATAAAGAAAAGCCCGCTGGTTGCGTGTCCTAGGGAAAGTATCCTGTGTCTGCGGCGGCCAGCCACTCAGTGTGTTCCCAATGACCGCACGCAGGTCCTTGGGGAAGGGTTGGGTGGGAAGATATTGCGTGAGGTTAGGAGAGGAAGAGGAAGTGAAAGACTCAACGCAAGGCGGCAATCATCAAGACCGTGGCCAGCTGCTGAGTGAAACCTGCTATCACTTCCAGGGCTCCAGCGACTCTCAGGAGGATGTTTTGGTCAGTGTTTACTCGGGGTGATCAATTTGTGTTATCGGAGGCGGATCGTATAATAAAAGAGTAAAAAAAAATAGCAAAAAATATGCGATGTCAGAGAAATACAAGCTTGAGAAAAAAAGTGATATTAGTGGAGATAGAGATACAGTTAGAGTAGTTAGAGATTGGATTAAGGATGCTAGAGATGAAATGGTGATGATAGCGATAAACCAGCTCAAGAGAAGAGTCACCGACGTAACGGCTTCCCATTACGATTCTTTCTCAAAGCCACAGAGAAGATTAACCGGGCTTTTACGGGCGTTTTTTTCCCATTCAAGATGCAGAAGCCGTGTAAAACTATCACTAGCATTACAAAATAGTCCATGAAAATCTCAAAAAACTACGAGAGATTTTTCAGACAGGTGTATAGAGGGGCGCCGATGCGTTTGACAATACGGGTGATATACAGCTGGGTGATATTTCTCCACGACTATCAGAAGAGTGATCATTCTCAGCCGGCAAAAGCAACGCAGACTTCTGGCGTGTATTTTGATGCATGGCAGAAGCGGATGTTTGAGATGATGGTGAGAGAAGAATATTTAAGGTAGAATGGCGGACACCTTGCGTTGAAATGTCTGCCTTTTTAGCTGTTTGTCTGTATCTGAACTGTTATCTGTGTGTTTGTGTATTTGTCTATTCCTTGAAATATTATACGGGCAGGGAGTTCGAGATGAATGGTGAGGATATGTGATTAAAAGTAAAATGGTAGAAACTATTGTGCTGAAGTGTTTGTCGAACTCTTTGTTTGTATTTAAGTGCCGGTGTGTCCGTCTGTCCGTCTCTCTCGCAGCAACCCACTTATACTACACCCAACCAACACCCCCTAACTACGCCCACTCCCCCACCCACCCACCCACCCAATACCCAATAGGACAGTCACTCACTCTTTCATCCCCTCTCCCCGCCCCAACCCCCTGCACCCCTATCTTTTTTTCTTTTTCTAATGTGAGCAAAACTACCAAAACGAAGCTTTTTAATTACGGACGCCACATTTTGACAAAACATGGGGTCAGTCTTTTAAATTTTTACTAGAGAGCGGCACGGCAATGAATTATAGAGATATTTTAATTGGCGCTTTGCATTTTGAGTTAATGAAATTAGTATTTGCACGACTGGTGCGTTTTGTTCCCGGGCTCTCATTATGTCAGGGTGAATGTTCCCCTTTATTTAGCGCCCTTTTTCTGGCCTCCCATTGTCATCATCCTGGTCATTGTTGTTCGTGTTATCATTATTATTATTATTATTATTATTATTATTATTGTTTCTATTATTATTGTTATCATCATTATTGTTTTTATTAGTTTCTGGCCTCTCTTTGTTTTCATCCTGGTCATTGTTGTTCGTGTTATCATTATTATTATTATTATTATTATTATTATTATTATTATTATTATTATTATTATTATTATTATTGTTATCATCATTATTGTTTTTATTACTTTCTGGCCTCTCTTTGTTTTCATCCTGGTCATTGTTCTTTGTGTCATCATCCTTATCATTATTATTATTATTATTATTATTATTATTATTATTATTATTATTGTTATCATCATTGTTACCATCATTATTGTTGTCGTTACTTTCTGGCCTCCCTTTGTTATCATCCTGGTCATTGTTCTTTGTGTCATCATCCTAATCACTATCATTGTTATTGTTGTTATTATTTTCTGGCTTCCCATTGATATCGTTGTCATTGAAATTATTGTCACTATTATTAGTAGTAGTTTTATCATTAGCATTATTGTTATTATCACATTCACCATTATTATCATTATCATTATTATTATTGTTATTATTATTATTACAGTTATCATCATCATGGGTCTTGCTGTAAATACACTCTCTTCTAAAGCGCAGTAGTCCTTCATTCTGACAGTTCTCTTTGTTTCAATATATTTTTCCATGTCTTTGTATTATTTTCCTTTCCTCTTCTCAGCAAGTTTCTGCTGCATAATATCAGGTTGTATTAAATTGCACATTTAACATCTATATCACCAACAGTTTATTTATTTATTTGGTATTATTCTCCTGATTTCCGCCTTCAGTGATATGTGTGTGTGAGAGACTCTTTCCTACCACGTCAGCTCTATCGTTATTAATGTTATTTATGTAAAACTAAAACGTAAAACACTAACAATCTCTCTCTCTCTCTCTCTCTCTCTCTCTCTCTCTCTCTCTCTCTCTCTCTCTCTCTCTCTCTCTCTCCCCAGAAGGCTTATGCTCTGCTCTGACAACGAATTAAACTTCTGGAAAACGAGCTTAATTCTATTTCGTTTGGCGGCCACAGTGACACCGCCGATTGCTTCCTGTGTATCTTTTCAGTCTTTTTATATTACTTCCAACATTAAACTTTTGATCATGTGAGTGAGTGCTGCTGTAAGATGGACACATGTATTCACAAACCTATCCCTTCTCAGCTTACTAACCCTAATGCGTTATTTTAGTTATTTCCCTACACTTTCTTTTTTTCATCTTTAGTTACTGGCGATGCGCACTCTCTCTGTTTGAAGGCCGTGGTCACCGCCTGAATATACTGTGACGTAAAAAAGTACGTGGCTAAACTACTTATTGAAACATTATTCCATTGTTCTTCACCTCGCTCATTCATATGCCTTTGATGTTTGGGATATAATTACACTCTCTACACTTAAGTATGTGCCGCTCAAAACAACGTGTCTAAGGATTTGTATGAGTTAGGCTTTCTTTTCCTTATTCATTACCTTTTCTTACTTGTTTTTACTTCATTTTTAACCACATTCTTCCTTATTTTTTAGCTGTTTGGGATGAATACTGTCCATTATTGCCACATTATAGTCACTAACTTGTAGGATTGAGACGCTAAAAGTACGTAGCTTAGACAAAAAGTCAACCAACCAGTTTGTCAGTCATTCGGTCAATCAATGAGGCATCCAGAAGGTCAGCTAGCTAGTCAGTCACTCACTCAGTTAATCAGCTTGCCACAGTCAGTCAATTGGCCAGCCAGTCACAAGGATGATTACATGAGCTAGGCGCGTGTAAGTCAATCAGTCAAACAAATTATAGTGTCCATATGTCACAGTCACTGCTTAGAAGTATGAATGGCCATGTTCTTAAATATTTCAGCGTTCAAACATGCACACACACTTGGCAAGGCTTTCGTAGGGTGTTGGTGCATTTCCAGGGGTAGTTTCATGAGCCTTGTGATAGTCTGACGAGGCTTCTGCACCATGAACATGAAGAAAAAAAAAACACCCATTAGAACCCGGCTGATCATCTTTTGGCCTTTGGAAATAGTTCATGTGAGAGGCGAAAGCGTCTGAGAATACCAACTTAAAGCCTACTAATTTTCTATAAACGAGTCTTAAAAAAAAAAAAAACTATGTGGGTTAGGCGCCGAGTGCAGGCAGGTAAGCCGGGCAGGTGAGTAAAAGCGCTCGAAATGGGAGCCACCACCGACTAATCTCCTTATCGGCCTTTAGGAATAGTTGCTGTGAGAGGCCGAAGCGTCTGAGAACACCGACCAATACTAGTTCTCTAAAAACGAGACTTCAATGATGAAAAAAAAATACATGTGTTAGGCGCGCGAGTGCAGGTGTTAATCGATTTGGGGTAGGCGGTGGCCGAACTGGTAGCGTACTGGGCCCACATTCACCGCGTGATGGACGACGCGGGTTCGAATCCCCACGCTACCACTCGGATTTTTCAGTCACCGCCGAGTGGCTTAAAACTACCCACATGCTGTCCTGAAGACCACCCATCAACCCGGACTCTAGAGGAAGCCGTCCAAGCGAATCAAGAACGAGTTCCGGGGGGCAGCATGAGCCAATGCAAGATGGCGCCACTATAAACACTCGCCTGCGCCAGAACGGGCTGGGCCGACCTCAGGCCCCACCTGGAAGAAGCCTTGGGCCGACCATCAAGCCCCACCAGGAAGATGCCTACCGGCGCAACAGGCAACGACGTAAAAAAAAAAAAAAAAAAAAAAAAAAAAAATCAAGTGAGGAAAAGCGCGCGAAATGGGGCCCACCACCGACATGACTTCAGGTGTGGATGCGTCAGCGGCGAGGAGCGAGTTGTCAAACACGGCACGAACACCGCCTCGGCTCGGGGAACAACATATACATCATCGATTTCCGACCTCAATCGAGACAGAGACATGGACGGAACCCGGGAAGGAGAGGGATTGAAGGGACGTTAAGAAAGGCTATATTTGACACCTTGAAGGATTGCGTTCGAGTGAGAGAGAGAGAGAGAGAGAGAGAGAGAGAGAGAGAGAGAGAGAGAGAGAGAGAGAGAGAGAGAGAGAGAGAGAGAGAGAGAGAGAGATGGGGGGGGGAGGAGTAGATAAAGAGGCACACATTCACCAAGATAGACGAGCAGTCAACCTTGAAATACATCGGTACACAAACAAAAGAACGTATTAAAAAGGAAAAAATCACATTTAAACACACACACACACACACACACACACACACACACACACACACGAACACACTGCAAAACAAAGACTAGACTGCTTGGGTTGCGTAACATTCCTTTTCTTTGACACCTCCAGAAACTAAACCATCAAGAAGTGTGTGTTTATGTGAGTCACTCAAGATCTGATCACATGCTGGACTCGCGATCACCTGCCACTATATGTATACTCCATTACCTACACTTCGAGCTTGGACCTATCTACATATTCACGGATCTTTGGGTGCAGCTGGGACCTCTCACACCACACACCCGGTCCTCCTAGCTCAACAGGGGACAGTCACCTCTCCAATCACAGGGGGAAAAGGCGGCATGAGCAAGGCGCTAACCCTAACCTGTCCGGTCGCAAACGAGCGCTTAATCCACTGTGTTTGTGTGTGTTTGTGTGTCTTTATATATGTGTGTGTGTGTGTGTGTGTGTGTGTGTGTGTGTGTGTGTGTGTAAAGTCAGTTTGTTTATTCCTTTATAATCCAAGTAAAGAAGCGAATTTGTTATATTATCTTCTACTTCATTCCCCGTTGTCGTTTTTTTCTTATAACGCCAGCACTCATTCATTAGGCAATTCATTCAGTGCGTCATTCAATCAGTCATTCAACTTGAGTAAGTCAAACACGCCCATAAGCGCCTCCACATAAGGCATGCATTAATTCACTTCAGTTCTTCTATTCAGGCATGCATGGTCTCACACACACACACACACACACACACACACACACACACACACACACACACACACAAAACACACTACAGCACGTCTACTCAAAGCTAAGTTCTGTTCACCTTTGTCCTTCCTGCCTTTCTTCCTTCCTACCTTCCTTCCTCCCTGAAACTTTGTTCTTCCATTTGTGAATTATTATGAGGATGTGAAAATGGCAGGGAGTCACGCAATATCCACCCTTTCCCTTCCCCTTTCCCCTTCCCCTTCCCCTTCCCCAGGCACACCCACGGCTGCTCTTTGTTTATCGTCCGCGGGCGTTGCGTTGCGCTGGGGTGCGTGGGGCGGGGTGCGTGGGGTGGGGTGCGGCCGCTCCCCTCGCCTCCCTCCGTGCCCCGCCCCGCCCTAATATACAAAACTTAGTGCCGTTTATTGATTTCAGGACGCAAGCCAGGGAGGTTGTGTCTCCCTCGCCCACACACACACACACACACACACACACACACACACACACTGCGTCAGAAGAAACCCTCCTCAATACCTGTTCCTTCCCAGGTAATTCAGATCTGTAGCCTCGAGGTCTTTGTCAGTTCAAGAGAGGGTGAAGTCTTGCGTTGGTTACCTTGTTCTTCTGTATTATGCGTCATTTTGCCGTTGCTGTTGCGGCGTTGGGAAGACATTCATTAATCAACCGAACCGAAAATATTGGGTAAAACGGAGCGGAACTGAGCGGCTCATTTTTTTTTTCTGGCCAGGTATCAATTTAGATAATTAACTAATTTATCCTACCTAACCTAGATATTTGTCCTCATTAAATCTAACTAACTTGCTCGGTCTTACTACTACTACAGCTACTACTGCTACTGCTACTACTACTTTTACTACTACTACTACTACTACTACTACGACTACTACTACAACTACTACTACTACTACTACTACTACTACGACTTCTCCTCCTCCTCCTCCTCCTCCTCCTCCTCCTCCTCCTCCTACTACTACTACTACTACTACTATTACTACTACTACGACTATTACTACGACGACTGCTACTCCTACTACTACTACTACCACTAGTACTAGTACTGATAATAATAACAATAATAATAATAATAATAATAATAATAATAATAATAATAATAATAATAATAACAACAACAATAACACTAATGAATATGAAAGCCGATACACTCCGCTCTGTTCTGCCCTGCCGTGTGCTACATCCCCGCCTATACACCTCTCCTGGATTAATTAAGAGTCGAGGCATTGAATCTTTATGCGAGGAGATGCACACGACGAGGTGATTCACGGCGAGACTGACTGACTGACTGGTGGACTGACTGGCGAGAGATGATGATGAGACGGGTATGAAAGCAATGTTCACTGTATCATTTGTGCGTTGCTGTGGGAATGGAACTGGCTGAGGCATGAGATAGATAGTGATGAATAGAGAGATAGAGATTAGGTGTGAGTGAACCAAAGCGTTGTCGTGGAATGATGAAACAAGTTTGACGGCAATGTTCACTATATCATTTGTGCATTGCTTTGATAATGGAAGAACTGGCAGAGGAGTAAGAGACAGATAGATAAATAGAGGGTGAGTGATTAAGTGTGAGAGAACCAAAGCGTTGTTGAGGAATGATGAGACGAGTCTAAAAGCAATGTTCACTATATCATGTGTGCGCTGCTTTGATAACGGGAGAAATGACTGAGGCATGAGATAGATATATGTAGATAAACAGAGGGAGAGTGAGTAAGTGTGAGTGAACCAAAGCGTTGTTGAGGAATGATGAGACGAGTATGAAGGCAATGTTCACTTTATCATTTGTGTGTTGTTTTGATAATGGAAGAACCAGCTGAGGAATGAGATAGACAGCGATAAATAGAGACATAGAGAATAGGTGTGAGAAAACCAAAGCGTTGTTGTATCTGGAAGAACGAAGAACAAGAGGAAGTGGCAGAAGAGGAGGAGAAAGAAAAAGAAGGTAAGAAGGTTAGAGGAGGATGAAGAACAGAGAGAACAAGAGGAGGAGGGAATAAAACAGAAGAAAGAAGGGGAAAAAAACGAGAAAATTGAGAAAAACAGGAGGAACAGGAGGAAATATGGAAACATGGAACGACAGGCAACAGAAAGCCTATTGGCTCATTACGAGGTTGCCTGCTGTACAGCCGTGATCTGCCTGACAGTCAATTGGTGCCTGCAGAGCAGTTCAAGAAATTTCGGTGCGTATTTTCAGTTCACTCCTGTCGTCACGAAGTAACGGTCGATGCGATGTTTGAAGGAGTTGATGGTTTCTGCACTTACTACTTCAACAGGGAGGTCGTTCCAATGGCGCATGACTCGGGGGGAGAAGAAACTCCTATCAATGTATGTGTTGCATCGTTTAGCTTGAATAAGAAGGCCGTTTATTCTAGTTCTTGAGTTGGTCTGTAGCTCAAAGAGCTTGGAGTGGTCGACGTTACTGAAGTTCTTTAGGTACTTGAAGACCTGAATCATATCCCCTCGTAGGCGTCTCTTTTCCAGCGTGAAGAGGTTGTCGTTCTTCATACGGCAGGGCTCTCAAGGGTGGAATCATCTTCGTAGCGCTTCGCTGAATTCTTTCTAATAATTCAATGTCTTTTCTGTAATTAGGGGACCAGAATTGTACCGCATACTCGAGGTGAGGCCTTACCATTGAGTTATATAAGGATAACATTACTTTCGCCGTCTTCCATTCGAAGTTTCTTGATATAAACCCGAGCATAGTGTTGGCTTTGTTATATGCTTTTTTACAGTGTTTTGCGTGTTTTAGGTCACTGCTGATAGTGACTCCAAGATCCGATTCCTCCTGCACGACCTGCAGAGGATTTCCACACATGTTGTATGTATGGTTGCTGTTTCTGGAACCAAAGTGCATGACTTTGCATTTGTCAACGTTGAACGACGTTTCCCACTTTTCGGATCACTGGATGATCTGGTCAAGGTCCTTTTGGATGACTTCACAGTCGGCAGTCGTGAGGGCCCTTCCGCCCACTTTTGTGTCGTTGGCAAACTTTGATAGGGAGGATTTCAATCCCGCTTCCAAGTCATTGATATATAAGATAAAGTGAATGGGACCCAGCACCAACCCCTGGGGCACCCCACTGGTGACTGGTAGCCACTCAGAAGCTTGCCCGTTAAATAAAACTCGCTGATGTCTGTTGGTGAGCCAATCTCTTATCCATGCAGTCAGGTTTCTTCCTATGCCCGCTGACTTTAGTTTTTTTTAAGGAGTCGCTCGTGTGGCACCTTGTCGAAGGCTTTCTGGAAGTCCAGGTATATGACATCGCTTGGGACAAGATTATCCCAGTTATCGTGTATACCTTGGAAGAAGTCCAGTAGATTTGTTAAGCAAGAACGCTTATTTCAGTAACCGTGCTGTGTGCCAGAAATTATATTTTCTTCTAGGAAGTTGACAAATTTGTCTCTAATAATATTTTCAAGAACTTTGCCTGCCACTGATGTAAAACTTATAGGCCTGTAGTTTAGATCAACGTTCTTATCTCCTTTTGTGTAAATCGGGGTTAGGAGGAGGAGGAGGAGGAGGAGGAGGAGGAGGAGGGGTTCGGAAGGATAGAATAACAAAGAGTATGTGTGAGTGGACTAAAGCGTTGTTGTATCTGGAAGAACGAAGGAAAAAAAAAACAGCCAAAGGAAGAATTACATGAACCCGCCCGCATGCAGAGTTCTGGCTAACTGCCGCAGCAAGTTAATTAGTCGAAGTAAAATTCTCTGTACTAGCGCCGTGGTCCCTTCCTTCCCTTCTTGCTCCTCCCCTTCCTCATCTTTCCGAACTCCCCCCTCCTTCTGCTTCTGTTCCTTTTGTTCTCTCTCCTCTTTCTTTTATCCTTCTTTCTCCTGTTCTTCGTTCTCCTCCTTTTGTTCTCTGTTCTTCATCTCATCTTTTTCTTCCTCCTCTTCCACTTACTCTTATTTTTCGTCTTTCTCCTCCTCCTCCTGCCTTCCCTCAGTAACCTCTTTCTCCACTTCTTCTTTTTCTTCTTCGTCTTTTTCTTGTTCTATTTCTTCATTTTCTTTTTTTCTTCTTATCCTCCTCCTCCTCCTCCTCCTCCTTTTCCACGGCTCAATACCAAGGCGGGTCGCGGTGTTCGGCTCGCCTATCCATCGCGTGTTTCCAAAGCCGATGGAATGACCGCCAGCCCGATTCTCGCGGCCGCAAATTTGGGAAATCTGAATGTACACCGAACGCCCTCTACTAGTGGCGGTGGGGGGTAGGGGGGTAGTTCGGGTATGTCGTCAGTGGTGGTGTTGATGTTGGTGGTAGTTTTGATATTTAGAGTGGTGCTGGCGGTGGTTGATAAGAGTGGTGGTGTTTATATTGGTGTTGGTGGTGTTGGCGCTGATTATGGTTGTGGTTTTCTTGGTGCTGTTGTTGTTGTTGTTGTTGGTGGTGGTGGTGGTGGAGTTGGTGTTTGTGTTGGTGGTGGTGGTTCCAATACTTTTTTGATGATTCTTTTTTTGTGCGTGGTTAGTTTCTCTTTAGAGTTTCCTGTTTTCTACTTTTCTCGTCTTGCTTTAATAACGATCGTGGCTACAACTGTTTTTTTTCCTTAATTGGACTTCATTTTTTATAATAAAAGCTTGATTTTTTAATGAGTTGCAATTTTAAAATGGTAATGCTTATAAAGGCTAACGGACTGCCAAAAACACAGACAACAAAACTCACAAAAAGTTGATATGTCAAGTTTTGCAACAGTTGGCCTTTTTGTTTTTTGCCCAGGAAAGTTAAATGGAAAAAAACTCTCTCTCTCTCTCTCTCTCTCTCTCTCTCTCTCTCTCTCTCTCTCTCTCTCTCTCTCTCTCTCTCTCCAGCTTCTTTTTCTTCTTCTCTTCATCCTCCTTCTACAACAGCAGGAACAAAAACAACAATAACAACAACAACAGCAGTAACGACAACAACTACTACTACTACTATGCTGCTACTGTAACTTATGCTATTACTCCATTCCTCTTCTTCCTTCACACAGGACACCTCTCCTCCCGAAATTAACCTCTGATTTTGGACACTCCTATAACCTCTGTTCGGGAGCAGTGAGTAGCGGGCCTTTTTTTTTCTTTTTTTTTTTCTTTGCGCCCTTGAGCTGTCTCCTTAGCTGTAAAAACACACACACACACACACACACACACACAGACAGACAGACAGACAGACACACACACACACACACACACACACACACACACACACACACACACACACACACACACACACACACACACACACACACACACACAGACAGACAGACAGACAGACAGACAGACAGACAGACACACACACACACACACACACACACACACACACACACACACACACAGACAGACAGACACACACACACACACACACACACACACACACACACACACACACACACACACACACACACACGCACGCGGAAGCATATGATTCAGATGTGCGTGGAGGTGAAACCCGAAAAGTGTGTCAAGCGCCAAGCAGCCCCAAAGTTTTACGACAAAAAAAAAAAAAAAAAAAAAAAGGTAAATAAACAAATCAAATTTCTCCCGTCCACAGCGCCAGAAGGGAGTCACTGAGGGGAAGCAACCAGGGCGGCGATCTTTAATTACAGAAAATCCTTCCCTCAAGAGTGATTGATCGAAACGCATTAATATCGAGACAAGAGCGGCGATTTCAAGTGTTGTCATCTGGCAAAGAATCTTGTGAAATTAAAAGCTGTTCAGAGAGAGATGAGAGAGTTCGGAGGATGAGGATGAGTGAGAGGGAGAAGAGAAGGAGGAGGAGGAGGAGGAAAAAAAAGAGGGGAAAGGAGAGGGGGGTTAGTAACATTAATCTTCCGAAATTGAAAAAAAAAAAGACGAAAATAATATGAAGCGTCTGTGGGAAAACTGATATAAATTTAAAATAGATATACAAATAATTAAGATCTGAGAATAACAAGTCGACGATGACATTTACACTCATGCCCGATTAGCCAACATGATGAGAAGATGTAAGATAATATGAGGAAAAATTAACGGAACTAGATAGAAAATCGAATTCTACCATGTATTATCATCTCTTTTTCAGTTAACGATTTCCTTATGAGCAGAGGTTATAAAAAAGAAAAAAGAAAAGAATCCCAAACCAGTCAGTCAGTCAGTCAGTTAATCATGCAGTCTGAAAAGAAGAAAAAAATAGAAGAAAAGAGAAAATATAACAAAGTGAATTGTCTCCTCGAACCACGAGTCATCTCCTGAGATTGATACATCATCATCTTGGTCTTTGATTAAATACATTGACGAGTTTATGAGACAGACATCAATTTTCTCCTCCTTACATTGCGTCTCTCTCTCTCTCTCTCTCTCTCTCTCTCTCTCTCTCTCTCTCACACCATCAGTTCAGTATTTCACGTCCACGGCCTGATTACAAAAAAGACACAGATTTGAGGGTAACAAGACAAGCATCCTCGCGTCTGCCCAGCCCCCCCACTTCTGTCTCCGTGTGCTGGACAGGAGGCCGCCACAGGTGTCCAAGGCCCTGTACAAGGCGGTGGGGCAAGGACGAGGCGGCGGCAGAGAAGAAAACAGCAGATATGATACGAAAATGCAATGCAGAGCAAAATATATATCTTATCGCATGAAGATATATAACTACACACACACACACACACACACACACACAACTGTCACTACCAAACATTTCAATATATCTTTTTTATCATGACATCCTGAGAAGCATTTGTGCCCTCTTCTCTCTCTCTCTCTCTCTCTCTCTCTCTCTCTCTCTCTCTCTCTCTCTCTCTCTCTCTCTCTCTCTTCCCCCCCTTCTTCTGCCACCACTACAATCATCGCCGACTCATCCACCCATTCACCCATCCTTCATTCCCCCCCTCCCTCTCCTCTCACCCACCTTCCACCTTCCCCTGCTTGACTCCAACACCGCCTCCCACCTCCTCCCTTCCCCCAGGCCGGACCTTTCCTCTGTTTCCCTCCCTCCCTCTCCCTCTCCTCGCCCGAACACCTGCTCACTTAACACCGCGTTACACCTCACCGGAGAAGTTGTGTACGCGTGGAGGGAGAGAGAGAGAGAGAGAGAGAGAGAGAGAGAGAGAGAGAGAGAGAGAGAGAGAGAGAGAGAGAGAGAGAGAGAGAGAGAGAGATTGTATATTTGTGGTTTCTCTCATATAAACTCACTTCGAATGCTCAAAGTTACCGACTAGGGTTCAGCCTTATTGTTTTTACCCGGAACTTTTGTTGATAGAATACATGAGAGGAATGAACAAAGAAGGAACACCACGAGGCTGAGGAGAGACACGGGAAAGACATGAAGAGGAAAGAACAAATACGAACCGCTTGAGGTGGGCAGACGACCTCTTACTGACGGTCTTGGAACCCTTAAACTCCCTCTCGATGTTGCTTCCCTGCTGACTTTTATAACTATTTACTTATATTCTGACTGATCTTTTGAAATTTCTACCTGCATGCCTCTCCTCCTTCCGCGACCTCGCTACACGAGACTTTCTACTCAAGCTCACTCCTATTATGCTGTCCTAGTCCAAGAGTTAACTGTTATCTTCATTCTTTTATTTCTTTCACTGGTAAACTTTGGAACAACTTTCCTTCGTCTGTTTGTCCTCCTTTTTATGACTTAATCACTCAAATGGGGAGTAGCAAGAAACCTCTCACACAAACGGATAACTTTTTGGGTATCACTTGATTTCATTTTGTGAGATACAGAGAACTCTTGGTTTTATCTTTTTAAGTTTGTTTTTACGTTAGCCTGCCTCCTTTTTACGTAGATAAGTGAAAGAAACAGGCTCAGAGAAACGCCGAACACAGTCATAACGTGAAAGAAGTTGCGGGCAGAATATACGGACGAGAAAGTCAAGAGAAAAAAACAAGGTGTGACATCAGAGAACATAAGAAATATTGAAGGACAGAGCTTTTGGGGATCTCTCAGCTCCTCGTTAGATTGAACAAACGAATGGGGAATAACTGATCTTTGTAGGTGAGACAGAGACATAGACAAAGTTATATAAAGATACACAATGATCATAGGACTACAAGAGACCCGTTCAAGGGCGGGAAGGGAAGGTTTGTGACTCCGCCATATGTAGACGAAATAATATGGAACGGAAAATAGTCGCCCCTCAGACCAATAAAAAAGTAATGTTTCCGTCATTAGTGTGTGTGTGGAGAGAGAGAGAGAGAGAGAGAGAGAGAGATCCTACGATACTCGCAAACTTCCCTAACACCAGAATGGACAAACGTCATTAGGCCTAACTCCTGCACGCACAAACGCACATTCTCTCTCTCTCTCTCTCTCTCTCTCTCTTGAAGTAATATAACTCAATATCAACATACAAACAAGAAATAAATTGGAGGATTTTATTATTTACACACACACACACACACACGTTTTCATCCCTCAAGCCAGGAAAGGAATGAGGGGGGAGGGAGGGAGGAGGAGGGGGGTAGGGGAGAGTGTGCGTACTGACCTCATTATAAAGACAGGACGGTGATAACATCTTGACTCTCTCTCTCTCTCTCTCTCTCTACGTATCCACATGGCTCCTCTCTTCTCTATTTACTGTAAATTCTTCTTTTCTCTTCCCTTTACGCCTCAACTCCGCCTTTCTTCTTTTTCCTTTATTTTCACCTCTTACTTATTAATCCTCTACTTATCCGCATTGTTGTTTCTCCTTTCTGTCTTTCTCATTTTCCCACTACATCTTTCGTCCTCTTTCCGCCACTTTAAAATTCAGTTAGTTTTCGTTTCCAAACTCCTCCCTCACTACCTTTAACTCTGCCTAACTGAGCTGATGATGATGGTGAATGAGGAAGGATCCGTCACCACCACCATCGTCATCGTCACCACCAATGTCTTCACCTAAACTTACCTCCTCATGGACGAGCGGAAAGACGAGCGAACGACGGCACCCCAGAATAGCTCCTCCACCTGTCGGCCGCCTCCTTCTCCTCTTCCTCCTCCTTTCACCTGAATCTGGAATAAGACCCAGAAAGAAAACGGATTAAGGACACACGGAAACGCAAACCCTCAAGCCGTGAAACCGAAAATAAAGAAGCAGAGAAAAATAGAAATGGAGATGATGGCCTATTAGGGTTGCTATTTTAAAACTCTTCATCTATCCGCTCGTCTATTTATATACTCCGTCGTGCAGGAAGTTTCGGAGGCTTCTCAAACGTCTCAATCATACACACCGCCACCATCAGCAGGATCACTATTATCACTATCAGTAAGGCATCGTCACCCACAACACAACTATCACTAGACCTCTCTTTCGGCCACCTCTTTGGATTCTTTTTAGGAGCAGTGAGTAGCCCCCACATGACGACTACATCACCATCACCACCACCATCACTGAACCTACTAACATCACCATCACCACAACCACCACCATCACTGAACCTACTAACATCACCATCACCACCACCACCACCATCACTGAACCTACTAACATCACCACCACCACCACCACCACCATCACTGAACCTACTAACATCACCATCACCACCACCACCACCATCACTGAACCTACTAACATCACCATCACCACAACCACCACCATCACTGAACCTACTAACATCACCACCACCACCACCACCACTGAACCTACTAGCATCACCACCACCACCACCATCACTGAACCTACTAACATCACCATCACCACCACCATCACTGAACCTACTAACATCACCATCACCATCACCACCACCACCACCATCACTGAACGTACTAACATCACCACCACCACCACCATCACTGAACCTACTAACACCACCACCACCACCACCATCACTGAACGTACTAACATCAACATCCACAGCACCATCAACATCAGTCCTAGCAGTAGCAGGGATTGCGTCAGTGCGTAAAAGCAGGAGGAGCGTTTTGGGTCTTCTTTCCTTTTTTTTTCATCTTCCTTCCTTCCTTCCTTCTGCCCCCTCCATTCCCCCCCCCCCCCCCCCAACCACCAGCCAGCTACAGTAGAGGCGAGGCAGCAGCAGCAGCAGCAGCAGCAGCAGCGATATGTCTGGATAATCGCATATGAACGACTGCGTTTCTTGGGCTAAATCTTTTACTTCGAAATAGCTGTGTGGCGCCAATATCTCCGGGGGCCTCTCTCTCTCTCTCTCTCTCTCTCTCTCTCTCTCTCTCTCTCTCTCTCTCTCTCTCTCTCTCTCTGTGTTAATAAGTTTCCCTCGCTGCATTAAAACGGGTAGCTCCTCTATTTTTATGATGAGGGCCTCAGACTCGTAAAAGAAACTTGACGTAAAATATTAAAGCCGTGCATGGAGTGGGCTTAAGGCACGGGGGGGGGGGGGGGTAAGGAAAGCGAGGAAGGAAGGAAGAAGAGAGGGCTGGAAGTAGGAGCGGACGTAGGAGTGAAAGGAGGGAGAGAAAAAGGGAATGAAGTACAGGAGCCGGGGAGAGGTACTGCAGGAGGAATAGGGAAGAGGTATGGAAGGATAAAAGCAAGGAGAGAGGGAGGGAGAGAAGTTGAGAAGAGCGGAGAGACACGAGAGAAAGGAAGGAAAAGAAAGTGGAACGAAGGGATGCAGGGAAGGACACAAGGGAGAGGGAGGGAAATGGAGAGGAAGAGAGGGAGAAAGGGAAAGAGGAACTGAGAAAAAGAGAGAGAGAGAGAGAGAGAGAGAGAGAGAGAGAGAGAGAGAGAGAGAGAGAGAGAGAGAGAGAGAGAGAGAGAGAGAGAGAGAGAGGTGCAGAGCAAGATAATGTTACGTAATTTACACGTAGTCTGGCAGTGCTGCGGCTTCTTTTGTTGTCAGCCAAAAGTTTCCTCAGACATTGTTACCTCCACAGGTGTGTGTCCGTGTGTGTGTGTGTGTGTGTGTGTGTGTGTGTGTGTGTGTGTGTGTGTGTGTGTGTAAGAGAGACCGAGTGAGAGGAGGAGGAGGAGGAGGAGGAGGAGGAGGAGGAGGAGAAAGGAAAGAAGAGAGGAGGAAGGAAGGGAGGGAGGTATTGAGGGAGTGTTGCAAAGACAGGAAGCAAGAATACGTGTGTGACTCTCTTCCCTTGTTGTCCTCCTCCTCCTCCTCATTATTATTATTATTATTATTATTATTATTATTATTATTATTATTATTATTATTTGTTCTCATTCTTCCTTTTCTTCTTTTACTTCTTCTTACTTTTCTTTTTCCTTTTATAACTATCATAAATCTCCTCCTCCTCCTCGTCCTCTTCTCCCCCCCACCCTCCCCATCTCCCAGCACTCTCCAGCCGAGGAGGCGCCGAGAAGGGAGGATTTACGAAGTGTTTGCCTCGCGGTGAATAACTTCCAGGCGGCTCATTTCTCACTTTTGATTCACCGGCGCCCTACCACAACAACGGGTTATTTCCGCGCTCCCCGCCTGCAGACGCTCCACGCTCAACGCTCGCTTGTCGCTACTAAAAAGAGCTTCTCCTCCGCCTCCTCCTCTTCCTCTTCCTTCCCCTTTTGCTCTTTTACTTCTTACTCTCGTTCTTTTTCCTTGTCTCATCGTCCTCCTCCTAATTTTCACGTCCTTGTTATATTCTTTACTCTTCTCATACTCCGTTCCTTTTCTCTATTCTCGTATGTTTCCTTCCTTTTCTCTTTGTTTCTCTTTCTGTCTTCTTTCTCCTCACTTATTTTCTCTTTCTCTCCTTCTTTACTTCCTCTTTATCCCCCCAACATTCTCTTCCTTGTTCCCCTCTTCTTTTCGCTTATCATTTTCCTCCTCTTCTTCCTCTTAACCTTCCTTTCCTTGTTTTCCTCTTCCCGCTGATCGTTCTCCATCTTTTCTTCCTCCTATCCTTCCTTTACTTGTCCTCCTCTTCTTCCCGCTTACCATTCCCCTCCTCTTCCTTTTCCTCCTCCTCTTGCTTTTTCTACTTCCTGCCACGACACTAAAGTAAAATAACATCTCAGGCTGTCTTGAGGACGTGATGACGATTATTACGCTCGAAAATAAATCACAAACCCTGCGCAAGTATAGGTAATTCCAGCGAAATTGCGCGTGATTCCAGTCGTTACCTTGCTTTTTTGGGCGGCCGCAACGAGCGCTTTACGTCATGCAGCGCGCAACACGAGTACCCGAACCCCCGCATGTTGCTGCTTAAACTAAAGAGGCAGCGCGTGGGAGCAACACCCGCAGAGATAAGAGCGTTTTGTCGAAGCACCGGGAAACGCAACGCACGGGAAGATTGCGTGTGTTGCCGAGTCACCCCGCCGATCCCGAGTACAAACTGTTTCTCGCTCTTTATTAATGGGTGTGATAATAACGGTGGTCTTGTTTGCCGCATGTTTTGTGTAAGATTAGAGTCGTGTGTGTGTGTGTGTGTGTGTGTGTGTGTGTGTGTGTGTGTGTGTGTGTGTGTGTGTGTGTGTGTGTGTGTGTGTGTGTGATGGATAAGTATAGATAGACAGATAGATAGATAGGTAGGTAGGTACATAGATGGATGTACAGACAGATAGATAGATAGATAGATAGATACACATATGGATAGATAAACAGGTAGATAGATGTTGAGAGAGAGAGAGAGAGAGAGAGAGAGAGAGAGAGAGAGAGAGAGAGAGAGAGAGAGAGAACTACCATGCAGATGTAAGGGAAAGTGGTGAAAAGGGCCGAGGAAGGAGGTTGAAAAATATGCAAAGAAAAACAAGCCGCATCATCCGCGCGCTTTCTTGTCGGAGGCACACACCGTCACCCAAACACGGCCACCCACCCGACCATCCCGAACAAAAACATATGAATAAACAAATAAACAAAAAAAAAAAAACATACAGCTGCAGGAGAAAAAGTGCGGATCAGTGTCAGATAACGAACCACCACGCACGTTTTATCTTTCCTACATTCTATTTCACTTCCGCCGCCTCCACCGTCTCCGCCTCCACCGTCTTGCACCAAAATACGTTACTTCACATCGGGATCATATAAACAGGTCTTACGGACACTTTGAAACCTGAGACTCACGTGATGTCAACGCACGGTGGTTTTCACGGAAACTATAATAGGTGATTATGCACCTTTAAGGAAATAAGAGAAATAAAGGAAAAAGAGAAGGAGGGAGAAGAGGAAGAAAGCAGCGAGAAGAAACATATAGAGGAAAAGGGAAGGGAATTAGAGGAATCAGTAAATGAAGAATGAATGGGGAAAAGGTTAATGTAGAAGCAGATGAGAAGGGAAAAGAAGAGTGGAGAGAAATGGAGAGGAAGGAGGAAGAAAAAAAAACCCAGCTAACTCTATATGAACAAATGCAGATAAGTGCTATAATAGCCAGGTACTCATGGGTTCAATACATTAAGCAAAAGTGTACGTAACAGTTATTACTTCTTTTTCAAACTCCCATCATGTAGTTCTAAACACAAATTACTACGAAAATTCCTTGTATATTGTTTGGCATTCATGTTGAAGGTAATTAATTTAAGGAAACACTAGGATGTCTCTTCAGTATCGAGTGTCGACTAGAAAAATTACCATTATTGAGGATACAGTTGTGCTCTTACAAAGACACTGTGTTGGACTGTGGAACTGGCGGAGGTGTGACAAGACGTGCCCCATTTTAATACGCAAGGTAGACAGAGACATGCTTTTTCTGTAATTAGGAATCATTCAAGGGATAAGGGACACACAATTAGGGAAGGTGATTTTAAGATGGAAAAGGGATATGAGGATGGGGAAAGGTTTAAGGATTGTGGTGATCTGTTGTTCTATACTCTGATCCTCCTGTGAGTTCCTGCATCGTGTAGGAGGGAAGGTAAAGGATGGGAATGGCTGAAGTAAAGGGTGGGGAAGGAAGAGGAAATATGGGAAAAGGGGAGGGATTATGGAAAGGAAGGGAAAAGGAGAGATGATAGGACAATAATGATGAAAGGCAAATGAAGGGAAGGGAAAAGAAGGGAAGAGGAGGGAAGGGGATGGAAGGGGATGGAAGGGAAGGGAAGAGGAGAGATGATAATACAAGAATGATGAAAGGAACGGTAAGGGAAGGGAAATGAGGGGAAGAAGAGGGAAAGGAAAAAGTAGTAGTAGTAGTAGTAGTAGTAGTAGTAGTAGTAGTAGTAGTAGTAGTAGTAGTAGTGGTGGTGGTAGTAGTAGTGTCTGGGGTGGTATAGGAAGCTTGGTGTACGCGTCGTTGCTTTGGAGTTTACGTGACTTTACGGCGGTGGCTTTGGACCCATTTGTCAAGGTAGGGAGAGTCACCTGCAGTGGACAACAACACACTGAGAGATTATTAGCTCCACCATTACCTGAGTTTTTTTCCACCGTTAAGAAAATTCGGACAGTTACAGCCCCAAACGTGTACGCGAGTCATGGAAACTCGCAATTACCACTCAACGTAATGTATTCCCTCCTCGCCATTACCACTCAACATAACTTATTTCTTGTCGTAAAAGAACCCAAATTTTCCCCTACCGCTGATGACGAGGCGTTTTTTTTGTATGTTGAGGATGCTGAGAACGACGTGCAGTCACTGGCCGCTGATTGCATTAAGGAAAACATCACAGAAATTGGATATAATGGTACTTTTGAAGATTTGTTAAGCCACCCACCAGCACAATCAGTCTCGGTTTTAAGGTATCATAATCCCCTTCATCATCGCCATCATCATCACTATCAGTATCATTTATCAACATTATCCTCATTAATATAACTACACCCAAAGCATCACCATCAATATCGTCAACAGCAATAAGCACACTCAATCCTGCTTTAAGTTCTCATTATCACTGTCATCATCACCATTATCCCCATCAATATAACTACACCCCTAGAATCACCATCAATATCATCAACAGCAATAACCACACCCAATCCTGCTTTAAGTTATCATCATCATCATCACCAACATTATTAATAACTACCATCACCGCCATCATCACCAGCACTGTAACAAGAGAGTGAGTAAGTGCATGCAGGTTGCCGCCAGGTGCTGTACACGTGGTCACCAAACAAAAGAACAACGAAGAAATCAATAGAGTCGTCGTCACAGCCGCCGCCGTCACTCCCTTCGCCCAGGACTTACTCATCATCGCTTCTGAAACACGTGACTTCCTGGACCTGCCTTCCCCCCCCCCCCCCACCTCTCCCTGCCCCCCTCCGTCCCTAACGAGCCCCTGCTAAATCAATTCAGCTTCGAGGATACAGTACGTCGAGGAAGAGCTGATGTTGATCCCAGTCTCCCAAACACATACGAAACCTCTCTTTGACTTTCTTTGACCTCTCTTTTGGCCGCTCTTCTCTTACTTTCTTTTACAGGGGCAGTGCTAGCGATCTTTTTTTATTATTAATTTTTGTCCTTGAGCAGTTTCCTTTACCGTAAAAAAAAAAAAACATATTGAAATTAAAATAAAGATAGTAGGCAGTATATAAAAAAGAGAACCTAGGTAAGAACTGTAATGTAAACAAAGACAAGAAGAGCTAGGGCTGACTATACCCAAGTGAACGCCCCTCGGTTTTAAGCCTACACTGAAAGGAACAAAAGGCGATGAAGCCTCCAAACACAATCGCTCAGCTACCCCCCCCCTCCCCTTTTTTTTTTACAGTAAAGGAGGAAGCAGCTCAAGGGCAAACAAAATAAAGAATAAACAAAAAGGCCTGCTGGCGCTTCTTATATAAATAGTCGATAGCAAGAGTAGCAACAAGAGCAATAAGAGCTAAAGATACTCTTAAATCTGAAGAAAAAAAATACGTTTAGCTTGAGTCTACAACCACAAGAGATCCAGTTTTTCTTTTTTGCAGCAACGGAAACAACTCATGGGCAGAAAAAAGACAACAAAAAGCCTGCTAATCCCTCCTCCAGTAAAAGACGAGAGAGATACTGGCCAGAAGAGAGGTCAATTTCGGGTGGAGAGGTGTCCTGATGCCCCAACAAACTCCACGTCTCCACCACACAAAACTAAGAGCCAGGGGTGTTAACAGTCCAGGAAAACTTCATCGATTAAGCCTACAACAACAACAACAACAAGCGCCGAAACTGATCCCAGTCACGCCAACCCCCAATAACAGGAGCTGCCCTTCCCCCTCGAGCCACGACCCCGCCCCGAGTGTCTCCAAACAGTCGTATGTATGATTGCTTTCTTCTGCTCTCAGGGAAGGGAATAATTAGATACGGTGGTACATACGGTTGCGTCATTATTACTATTGCGTTATTCATCATTATAATCAGTACAGTAGTAGTAGTAGTAATAGTAGTAGTAGTAGTAGTAGTAGTAGTAGTAGTAGTAGTAGTAGTAGTAGTAGTAGTAGTAGTAGTAGTAGTAGCAGCAGTATGAGAAGGAGGAGGAAGAGGAGGAGGAGGAGGAGGAGGAGGAGGAGGAGGAGGAGGAGGAGGAGGAGAAGTAAGATGAACGCCGAAGGTGGAGCAGAAAAAGTGAGTCTATTATTAAGACGCTGCGGGCTTCCTCTACCCACCTGAAGCCTTAAAGATGATAATACGAAGTGGAAGTAAAAGGAATAGAGGTGGAGAAAAAATAAGAAGGTATCAGGAGGCACATCATCTACTCCGACGAGAGGACAGAAAGTGTGAGAGACAGTGAACCGATTATTAAGATGCTATGGCCCTCCTATACCCACCACTAGAGGCCTTAAAGAAGATGAAACGAAGAGATAAAAAGTAAACTATAGAAGTGAAAAAGAAAAATTAGAAGGTTTCAGCTGATCTACGCAACTCCGACGAGAGGAAAGAAAGACGCCCGCCGAGGGATGCGCTATAACAGCCTCCAGCCTCCCAGTAAGCCTGCACTTAGGTAGGACTATCTCACCCCCGGGGCAGGCCAGGACTAACACTACGCTGGAGACGCCATTTGCGGCACTCGTTAATGTGTTCCTCCATTTACCTCGGAACACGCTACCATTCACCCCTGACCTGACACCCTCGAGAAGACAACAAAGAGATTCTGATTTGTATTTATATTACGGCGACGGCAACGACAACAACACTAACAACAACAACAACAACACCCTCTAGAAAAACAACAAGGACAATTAGATTTTTTGTTTTATATTACGACGAGGACAACGACAACAACACTAACAACAACAACACCCTCTAGAAAAACAACAAGGACAATTAGATTTTTTGTTTTATATTACGACGAGGACAACGACAACAACACTAACAACAACAACAACACCCTCTAGAAAAACAACAAGGACAATTAGATTTTTTGTTTTATATTACGACGAGGACAACGACAACAACACTAACAACAACAACAACACCCTCTAGAAAAAAAAGGACAATTAGATTTTTTGTTTTATATTACGACGAGGACAACGACAACAACACTAACAACAACAACAACAACACCCTCTAGAAAAACAACAAGGACAATTAGATTTTTTGTTTTATATTACGACGATGGCAACGACAACAACAACAAATAAGAAAATCATTATCAACAACAACAACAAAAAAAAAAAAAAAAAACGGACGGTATCGCTCATTATAAAAAAAACAATCATAAAACAAACAGGCAACAACAACGCTAACAACAACAAGTATAAAATCACTATCAACAATAAAAAAAGCCCGGACACTAACGCTCATTATAACACACACACACACACACACACACACACACACACACACACAACAACAACAACAAACAGGTAACAACAACACTAACAGTAACAAATAGAAAATCATAAAAAAACGGACAGAAACACTCATTAAAAAAAAGAAAACAAAGTCTCGCTCATTATTAAAAAAACAAAACAAAAAAACACACACCCATACACTAAAAGGGTTGATACTCGTAACAGTCTCGTGTGTACGTTGTAGCTCCTTTGTTTCCCGTGGCGTGTTTTATTAACGGTCGCCGCCACACGTCCACCCCATCACCTGCTGCGCCTCTCTCTGTTATGTATACAAGCGGCGCGTCGAGGCTTGAGAGCAAAGGTGCGAAGGCCAGGTAAGGTAAGGTGAGGTAACGCGTCTGCACCTGTGATAACGCTGATTAGTTTTTTTTTCTCTTTTTTTTATTTAATCATCATCGTCATTCTTCTCCTCCCGCATGCACGGAAGAGGTTGGGAAAGGGAAATGAATGAGGGGAAAGGAATGAGAATAGGAAAAAGAGAAAATAAATGGAAAATGGGGAGAGAACAGAGGACAGGAAAAGAGATAAAAAAGGAAAGGAAAGGGAAGGGAAGAGGAAACAAGGGAAAGAAAGGGATTGGTGGAAGAGAGGAAGAATGGAAGGGAAGGGAAGAGAATCGAAGAGGAAGGAAGGAAAAGGAGGAAATACCTAATGAAAAGGAATAGAAGAGAAAAAGAGTATTGATGAAATGAGAGGAGAGCAAATGTAAGGGAAATGAGAGGAACAATGGAAACGAAGGGAAGGACAGCAGAGGGAGGGAAAAGCAATGATGAAAGGGAAGGGGAGGGAAGGGAGGGGAAGGGGATTGAAGAGAAATAAGGGGAATAGTGGAAGGGAGGAAAAAGGGAATGGCATGGAATGAAAGGGAAGGGAAAGAAAGGGAAAGGATGGGAATAATGGAGGGAAGGGGAAGGAAGGGGAAAGAGGGAGTGGTGGAAGGTAGGGGAAGAGGAGGGAAGATTAAAGAGTAATGATTAAACGGAGGTAAAAGAAAGGGATGGGAGAGGAGGGGAAGAGAAGGAAAACAAGGGAAATAATGGAAGGGACGAAAAGAGGGAATGGAATGGAAGAAAGGGAGGAAGGAAGGGAAAGGAGGGGGATGATGGAAGGGAAAGGAAGGGGGAACATGGAATAGCAGGCAGCAGAAAGCCTGTTGGCTCATTACTAGGCTGCCTGCGTTCAGTGATTCAATCAATCCGTTTGCCATAGGAGTGGCTAGCAGGGAAGGATTAAAGCACTTGTGTATCTACTCTTGGGAACGTTCAGTTCACTCCCGATGCCAAGAAAGAAAGGGGATGATGGAAGGGAAAGGAAAGGGAAGGAAAGAGGAGGGAAGGAAAGAAGAGGGGATGATGGAAGGGAAAGGAAAGGGAAGGGAAGAGGAGGGAAGGGAAAGAAGGGGAATGATGGAAGGAAAGGAAAGGAAAAGGAAGGAAAGAGGAGGGGAATGATGGAAGGGAACGGAAAGGGAAGGAAAGAGGAGGGGAATGATGAAAGGGAAAGGAAAGGGAAGGAAAGAGGAGGGGAATGATGGAAGGGAAGGGAAAGGAAAGGAAAGAGGAGGGGAATAATGAAAGGGAAAGGAAAGGGAAGAGAGGAAAAACGGAATGGAACGGAAGAGGAGAAGGAGTAGCAAAGAAATTAATGTCGCATGTACAAAGATTATCGATTTAAAGATTATTGGCAAGGTATATCCATTGTGCTTCTTTCTGTTTCCTGTAAAGCCTCATCACTTCTCTCTCTCTCTCTCTCCAACAATTTTTATTATTATTATTATTATTATTATTATTATTATTATTATTATTATTATTATTATTATTATTATTATTATTATTATTATTCTCAGTACTACCACGACCACCACTGCCACACTCACTCTGCTACAAATACAACAGCAAAAGCAACAACTACCATTACTACTACTACTACTACTACTACTACTACTACTACTACTACTACTACTACTACTACTACTGTTGCTGCTACCATTACTGCTGCTGCTGCTACCTCTACAACAACAACAACTACAACAACGGTTACTACCACTGTTGCATTAAAAGGGTACTCCCGCTATGCTACCATCACCGCTACCATTATTATTATCGTTATTCAGTTCAATGGCTCGGTTCAAACCAACAACAGCCGTGTACGTGCACTTTCGCTATTAATAAGCAAAAGGTAACCAAACAAATAAATTAGTTTTTATGACCAACTGTTGGCTTTACACTACCAATAAATTTTGTCTTTTTTTATGGGTCTCTCTCTCTCTCTCTCTCTCTCTCTCTCTCTCTCTCTCTCTCTCTCTCTCTCTCTCTCTGATGGGGAAATATGTGGGAAGATTGGTTTTATGAGTATGCAAACAAGTAGGGAGGTAGATACACAAATAGGTAGATAACAAGTAAATTAGTTAGGCAGGTTGAGAAGGAAGTAAGGTGCGTCGGTGAAAAGGAAGAAAAGTAGAAAGGTAGAGAGGCAAGTATGTATAGGTGGGTAGGTTGGGTGATGCGTGGTTAGGTAGGTATGGTAAGTAGGTAGGTTAGTAGGTAGTTGAGCATAGGCGTTAGTGTTGAGGACCTGGATGTGTAGCGCTTCTCACCACACTAATGACTGCCCCTTTCTTTGTCCCTAATCGTCACAGTGATCCTTGAGCGTTCAGTTGTCATTACACACCGAGGAGCCAGCGGACACAATCACTCGTTCAGCGGGAGACGCACGACATGGCTGAGGTAGAGTTCGCTGTGTGTGTGTCCGGGCTTATACTCGTTGCGGGTCAGGGTTTGGTGAAGCCTTACAGGAGGGGAGGGAAGGGAAGGGACGAGAGGATTCATTCAGTGTGCTGCTGCTGTGGTCGCCGCCCCGCTGTCCTCCACACAGACAGACACACTGACAGATACACAAAGTCTTTTTCCTCCATGAACTCAGCTTTTATGGTTTAGGGAGGGGGGTGAGGGAAGGGGGAAGTTATTCCGTATGTTGTTGCTGTGGTTGGCGCCACACTGTTACTCTCAGTCACAAGCACAGACGGGCGCACAGATCATTACTCAAACAGCTGCCCCTTCATTAACTCAGCTTCTGGGGTTCGATGAGAAGTCTTTTGGTGTTTTGTTGTTGGAGTGACCGCAAGCCGTCACCCACTCTCACACCCACAGTCTACCCCCCCCCCCCCCCCCAAACACACACACACACACACACAAACACACCGAAATCCTTCCTTCAGCTCTGCTTTTAAGAGTGAGTTACGATAAGAAAGAAGCTTTTGTTCATTCAGACTCCGAAATTGAGCTCTCTTTCGGCCACCTCTTATGATTCTTTTTTAGGAGCAGCGAGTAGCGGGCTTTTTTTTTAGTATTGTTTCCTTTTTTGTGCCCTTGAGCTGCCTCCTTTCTTGTAAAAAAAAAAAAAAAAAAATCCTGTGCTGTTGCTGTCTGTGGTGGTCGCCTCTGCCACGCAAATTGGCCGACAGAGAGCACATAAGATATTTTTTTCTTGAACTCAGTTTTGGAAGGGCAGACAAGGAGGAGGAGACGCCTCTCAGTACCCTGTTGTTGAGGCTGCCGCTCCGCCATCATCCCCACAGACTCAGACAAGCACAAAGACGAACAAAGGTTGAAGCCCTCTCTTGCACGGCTTTTTTGGATGGGGCGGAGGAGAAGGAACAGGAAATGGAGACAGACAGGAATGAGATGATGACACGCCGTCCGTCCTTCCTTTTGGTCCTGGGAAGGGAAAATATCCCCCGCCGTCGAGAACCTGTCAAAAAAGCGCCAATTACGTCTTTCTCACTTGGATGGACCGCAGCGAGGAAGAAATACGATTCCACCAGCAGCAGCGGGAATGAAGGTCGCAAAGACACACTTCGGCTTACATGACGTGAAGGAAAAAAGGAGCATTATCTTCAACGATCCTGTTTCTATTTTCGTCTGGCTTGTATTCCTCCCTCCACCACTACCACCTCCTCTTCCACCTCCTCCTGTCCTCCCATCTCCTCCTCTGGTCTCCACACACACAGGAAGCCCCTTGACGGTGGAGCGATAAACCCATTAATTCAACAATCAAGGAGGTGGTGTAGTCGAGGCCATTATAAGTGCAGTGTTGAGGCGGCGAAGGCGAGGGAAGAGAGGCAGATGCATCAAAATGGAGTCCCGAGCGAGAAGACACAAAGAAACATCCGCCCCATCCCCCCCTTTTTTTTCCCTTTTGTTCGTCCTCATAGTAAGGTAAGGCAAGGCAAGTGTTTGTTTGTTTATATCTATTGCTTCTCTCTCTCTCTCTCTCTCTCTCTCTCTCTCTCTCTCTCTCTCTCTCTCTCTCTCTCCCCTTTTCCTTCACCTCTGCATGCCCCAACAAGTTCATTTTTCACCCTCAATCAATCAGTAAAGTCTCAAATAGTAAAAAGATATTGAAGTTTTTTTTCTTATCCTGCTTCCCCTTCCCTACACACTCCATATTCATTTAGTATCCTTCTGTTTCCTTCTCTTTCCCTCACTCCTTTCCCTTTCAGTTTTCTCTCTCTAAGATGCTTGACTCCATAAAAAGCATCATCTCGCCCTTGCAGTACAATGGCTCCTCTCCCCTCCGCTGCTCTCCTCAAATCCCGGCTCGCCCTGCACGCCCTCCCAGGCACATGCACTTTCACCCTCGCCTCACAGTCCGGCTCTGTTCCCTGCCCGCCTTCCCTGCCTCCTTTGCATGCTGTCTTCTTCCTTCTTATCCCCTCAAAACAAATATTTCCTTGAGAGAAATTTGAAAGCAACTACTGCATGAAGATGGGAGCCGACTAGTGCACTGAATCAAGACTCATGCACCCATGCAAGCATGAACACACACACACACACACACACACACACACACACACACATAGAGAAGCCCGTGCGCGCGCGCAGATTCAGATTCACATACGCGCACAAATACGAACTCACATGAGTGCGCTCTCTCTCTCATACACACACACACACACACACACACACACACACACACACACACACACACACACACACGTATGAATACTCACTCAAAGGTTTGATTGTAAGGATCAGTGAGTTCATTGTTTATAGGTTCTCTCTCTCTCTCTCTCTCTCTCTCTCTCTCTCTCTCTCTCTCTCTCTCTCTCTCTCTCCCAGCAAGCACTACGTCCGGCTGGCGTACCGCAGCACACGTCCCGCGGTGCTCGCCTGTCTGCGGGAGCCGTTTCGGTGCTTTACACGACACCTGGAAGCTTGCCTGGGAGCCCAGGTAATGAGGCTTCCGTGTGTACAGTTAGACAAGAAAGTAACCCCTACCCCCACCACACGAAGTAATATGAGAAAGGGCTAAAACATATGTTTTAGTTATTGTCTTCTGGTTTCGGGTATATTTCTCTTCTATTGTTCATTAGGAGGACGATACGTTAACGGCCAACAATATTTGGGATTTATCTGAAGACAAAAATCACAAGAATAATCGTACCTAGAGCTGCCGAAGGGGAAGCCATACAACACACGCCTCTGCGGCCTGTGGAAGATGGAAAAAAAAATCATTAGCGTCATCGCCCGTGACCTTGTTTTCTACCGAGGCAAAGTGAGAAGTCGAAAAGTTTTTCTGATGAGTATAAAACAGTAGAGGGGGGCGCCCAGTCCTTGGCCTCAACTTCCTACATCGTGAGAGCTATGCATGTTCTTAGAAGGAAGTAGAAAATTAGTTAGTGAATGAGAGGAACAAGCTCAGATGCATGCTGGGTTTAAATGAAGGTTAGACAGATTCAAGGACGAGGATGGCAGGTGCCAGATGGTGAGTCGCTGGTTTTCAGGACCTGCCTTGTGATGGCCGAGTGGCTTCCTGCAGACTCAATACAGTAAGTCATGTTTATTTTTTTTACAGTAAAGAAAACAGATCACGGGCAATAAACAAACAAACAAAAAAAAAAGCTCTATAGGCGCTGCTCCTGCAAAAGCAAACAGGAGTGGCCAGAAGAGAGGTCAGTTTCGGATGGAGAGGTGCACTTTTGGAATAAGAAATCTGTAACTTTAACCCTCAGGCTGACTGGATGAGACAAACAAAGGAAAACCATTATAACAGTCTTGGCCCGTATGGGGATCGAACCCACGACATCCGCGTTATTAGCACGGCGCTCTAACCAACTGAGCTAACAGGCCGACCATTGTGGGTGTATGTAGGAAGAATAAACCCAAGGAAATGTTGCCCACAGAGTAAAGATACGTAAATTTCCCTTCGTTGCACCATCGTTATCTTACTTGTATATCTTTACTGGCGTCACTATCCTTATCTTTATCCTTTTCCTCCTCCTCCTCTTCTTCCTCGTCTTCCTTCTCTTCCCTCTCTTTGTCTCTCATCTTTCATCCTTTTCTTCCTCGTCGTCATTCTCTTTTTCTGACACCTTTTATTTTTTCATCATCATCATCATCTCCTTGTTGTTGTTGTTCATCATCTTCTTTTCTTTTTTCTCTTCTTCCCTCTCTTCCTCCTCCACGACCCCTTCCTTTCGGGTACGCCAGCAATCTATGTTTTTTTTCTTGTTTTTTTTCCGAGGGGAGTGCGGGAGGAACGCGGTTATCGGTTCATTTACTCACCGATAAGGTTGCCGAGGGATAATCGATAAGGCGGTGGCGGCGCTGCAGTTTTTGAAACCCCGAAGTCGCCATCCGTGCAGCCAGACAGTCCTCCGCCGCGTCGCCAGTTTGAACGCACCTTTCCAATTAGTACTCATATCAAGCTAAAGAATATACTAGGCTGAGAAAAAAAAAATATATATATATAGCTGTTTCAAGAGGGGAGTATCAAGACACCTCTCCATCCGAAACTGACCTCTCGTTTTCGGCTATTTCTGTTTGCTTTTGTGGGATTTTTTTTTCTTTTTTTCTCCTTTGTCCTTGAACTGTTTCCTTTGCTGTAAAATATAGATATAAAAAATGATTCGATGTGTTGCGTTTCTCTACCCTTATCATATTTTTTTTCGGTGCATAACAATCTCCAGCATCGGTAATCACGTTAATCTCTGGGTAACGACGCTAATCCTTCTTCGTTATATCCTGCCAAGAAAATGGATGGTTCGTGCTGTTGTCGTGTCTGTCTGAGAGGATGCCAGGCCGAAACAGACTCGAGAGCGCACCAAGAGAGCAATGTGAACCTTTACTGTACACGGGAGATGCAGATATTGATGGCTAAGCAACCCTATATTGTTAATGTTGTTGTTTAAATTCATATTATTCTCAACTATTATTATCATTATTATTATTATTATTATTATTATTATTATTATTATTATTATTATTATCATCATTATTATTATTATTATGAAACATTATCATCATCATCAATGAAATAACAGAGTCGTAAGTCGGTAAACCCGTCACATAACGTATTCCCATTATTACTAAAACTGCTATTATCAATATTAATATTTTTATTCTTATTGTAATTACTTGAAATAAAAGTATGCACACAAGGTAGTTTATGTATTTATCAATTAGTGTGATTGAATGAATGCTGTGTCGCTGTTACGAGTTATGTATAGTTCTGAGAGGTGAGTAGGACGAAAAGGTGTAAATATATGTTAGGAATCAATCAATTAATCAATCAATCAATCTCTCTCTCTCTCTCTCTCTCTCTCTCTCTCTCTCTCTCTCTCTCTCTCTCTCTCTCTCTCTCTCTCTCTCTCTCTCTCTCTCTCTCTCTCTCTCTCATATTGTTGGCCCCGGCTCTCCAATCACGCTGATAACACTCTCATATCCTCTGTTTGTCCACCGACTCCACGGCCTTCAGTGTTCTCCCTTTCCCTTACCGACTCACCCGTACGAGAAAAAAAAAACTCCCTTAAATATAACAGGAATATTTACCTTGCCATTGTCATTCCTCCATTCACCGACAGTTTTGCCTCGGCGCCACAAACAAAGTATTATTACGCTCTTCATTTTCTTTACCGACTCACGCAGTATGAGAAGACATAAGTATAAAGGAAAATTAAAGATAATGTTGAGGGCATACGATATAGGTGCGCGTTGCGTCGGCGTTAATCTCCGTCATCTCAGCCCTTGAAGCTGTGGTGGGTGAGAGGCCGCAGATCAACCGCAGCACCACAAACTTTTGATTCTTTTTTGGGAGCAGCGAGTAGCGGGCTTTTTTTATTTATTTATTTTTTTTTTGTTGTGCCCTTGAGCTGTCTCCTTTGTTGTAAAAAAAACAAAAAAAACTCCACGTTATTCCTGCGTTATGGTTTCTTTACCGACTTTCCTAATTGAGAAAACGATACCTATAAATTACTTCGAATAAAAGCAAATATTTTTTTCCTTGCCTTTGTATATATTTACGTATCTACCTACCAATTTACCTGCCTATCCACCTTCCTATCGACCTGGCTACCTACCTACATAACTGCCTGCCTACCTAGCTATCTGCCAACTTATCTACCAACCTAACTACTACCTACGTACCGACCTATACACACACACACACACACACACACACACACACACACACACACACATGCACACCAACTCTCTTTCCAATGCAATTTCTCTTTCTGTCTCGCATACCTGAGCACCAATATCCCACCGGTCGCCACCTCACCTGACTGCATAATTGGCAGCCACAAGACACTCCGCGAGCCGCACGTGCCCGCCTCACCTCGCCTTACCTCGCCTCCCCTCACATTGTCACCGCACGAAGCGACCAACTCGTAACTTGTTTATTGGCAAGCAAAGCAACTCCTCCCATGGGCCAGGGAGGGATCAAGAACGCCTGATGAATAGCAAATCAAGGAGCGGGAAGGTGGCCGAGGAGCTTGTGCTGGGTGAGGAGGAAACGTGGAAACAGGGAAGGCAACAGATAGAATAATGATAACGAGGTTGCCTGCTTCGGTGATTAAAGTTTCAAGGTGTTTGGCAAACTTTTAATGACTTGCTGGACATGCTAAAACACTCTCC